>NW_027504565.1:0-21750 GCF_021521415.1 Bidens hawaiensis
AACCCGACCCGTCCGTTGCAACTTGTTTTTTCCGGTGGACGCGTCTTCTTTGTCCCGCAGCATCACTGTGTGATTCTTGTGTCTCTGGAACAACAAAGTTAGGAGACGGTTGTATGTTGGATGGTTGAAAGCCGGATGTTTCTTGCAGCCCCGTATAAAACATCGTTTGGTCCGGTGCCGACCATAATTCGTCAATATAATCTGAATCTAGGTTTGGGTACCAATTTCCAGACATGTTTTTAACAAAAAGTTTGAAAGAAATGGGTAATATATAGGAAGTGTTGTATAAAGAAATGGGTAAGTTTGGTTTTTTTTGAAGTTGTGTTAAGTGTTGTATAAAATGGGTAATATATAGGAATAAAAATTTTTTTTTTTTTATTAAATAAAGAGCCAACGGCTCATTTTAAACACTCCAACGTCTCTTTCACCATTCCCCAAGTCCCTTTACGCCATACACCTCCCGCGACCCCCCTTGCGCCTGCTTTGTTTTTCGTGCTCGCGCCCCTCTCGCGCCCCGGTGGTGTGGTGCTTGCGCCTGGGGGCGCGAGCAGAGGGGCTCTCGTGCCCCGGCTAAAGCCCCACACCCCTCAGCCTAATAATGGCATCCAGGGCTGTATCCGAAAATTTAAATATTTCGGCCGAGCTAAAATAAAAAAACATGTATGTCTTAACGAAAATTTTTTATTCGCTAATGTACATGGATAAAACTTTTATCGACCGATTTATTATAAACATAAACCATTTTGAGCATGTAATTATCTCATAAACCATTGAAAATAACCTTATTTTTAGCAAAAAAACACACACATATATATGTGTGTGTGTGCGCGCGCGCGCGTGCGTGTGTATAAAAAAGTTTGTGCCCCTGAAACTTATATGCCCCGACCGATGATGCGGCTCGCACACCCTCCGAGCCTTCCCCTGATGGCATCTAAATAGCGACGTATGTTTTATCATCTGTATTAATTTTACCATACAACTAACTGCAAGTTGTCTTGAAATGGATTGTGATTTTCAAATGCACAACCGAAATAGTCTATAGGACAACTAATGGCAAAAATGCTTTTAGAGGCAACAAGCTGTACCCTATTTTTAATAATGTAGTCGTATTCACGTCATCATTATTCAAACGATTATTTGGTTATACCAAAAATCAAATTTTAGTTTTTTTTTTCCTTTTTATCATATGCTAAAACCATGGTAAAAATGGAATGCCAGCTAAGTTGAAATGTGACATATATCGAATGAAGCAATTTCACACGTATATACATTTTTTCTGTAAAAAAAACTTACTAATGTGTATAAAATATCTACATGCTCATTTATTATTTTGGTATTCCAAATGTCACCGATGAATAACAAATTCATTCAAATATTATGTGTTACATAAACTTTAGATTCTTTTTCAATTTCTATACAAAATTTAAGAGTGCTAAATAAATTACACATGACTCATGTCATAAGTCATAACTACAGTATTATTTAGTGAAAATTGAAAAAAACACACGTCATATTGGAATACAGATTCAAGGACGTACAGTCAACAGAAAAACAAAATCTCTTCACGAGTCTTCATAAATTCACAACCACCACACCTACCTACCTTCATCTCTCTCTCTCTATCTTCCTCACACACACACACACATTTTATAAGTTTCTAACAACAAAGATCTCTTCCTCCTTCCCATCACCGGAGAAATAATAATAATAATAATAATAATAATAATGGATGTTCGCCCAAACACCACCAACGCCGCCGATCTCATCTCCAACACCGTATCCAGTAAGTTCACCGACACCGCGATCGCCGTCGACAGCACATACCTATGGAAGGCATTGTCTCGGAGAGAGGTTCGGTAAAACAGAGATGCGGAAACATGTTGCTGTTGCTACATCAGGTGTGTTTAAACTACAATATAATAATCACCACTGTAGCTAAAACTATTTGTCATAAAACCTAAAGTACCAAATTAGATTATGCAGTAAAAGAAAGCCACCTAACAGTGAACTAATCACAAACAAAGGTTCAACAAGTCATAAATTAAGTTACATAACTTTACGCTTCTGGTTTGTTTGGCGTACAAACAGTAGAAATTAGAAGTAAAATGAACGGAAATAGATAAAATGAAACTCTAGAATAAAAACGAAATCAAATAAAATTTAACTTTTAGTAACCCATGTCGTGCTAATGATTTGACGTGGTGGCGTGTCTGTCTTAGGGTTTGAATGTTTGTGTTCAACGTGTGTTGCGATGTGTGGAGAGGGATTCAAACCCGGGTTATGAAAATAGGATGCGACATTGATTACCACCAAACCAAGATTCCACTTTGTATATGGGTTCACTCGTAATTTATATGTAGGTTTACTATCAAATTTTATATAAGCATTCTAATTTCTACATAAAATCCGATACGTAGTGGGTTCCCGTAAACTCGCATCCATGTACGTAGATCCTCCCCTAGGTGTGGTTTATATGGTTGGTGGGTTGCGGGGTTCGGGCGTTTTGATCGCGTAGGTACCTTTTTGTTATGGTTCGGGTTTAACACATGTTTGTGTAACAAGAGTTTGGTTGTGTACGAGACGGATCGTTATTGTGGTTAGTGGAGCATGGTTGGTTTCAACGACCTTAATGGGTTGTACCGCGGCCCTAACTGCTTTGTTTGGGGGAAGGATATTATCCTAATGCTAAATGTGGTTGACGTGTGCGATGGTTTGTTAGGGGATTTTGTAGCCATGAATGGGGTGCTCAGATGTTGACCCATGTGCTTCAGTGGTCAGTGGATTTGTAGCCACGTGTGTTTACAGAGTGTAATAAATTGGCTGAAAAATTGAAGTACAATGGCTTATTGGAAATGGCTCAGCTCCGTGGTGGGTGCGGGGCGTCATAGATTAT
The DNA here is from genome assembly GCF_021521415.1 of Bidens hawaiensis. Taxonomy (NCBI): domain Eukaryota; kingdom Viridiplantae; phylum Streptophyta; class Magnoliopsida; order Asterales; family Asteraceae; genus Bidens; species Bidens hawaiensis. Next base: position 2,894 of record NW_027504565.1, read on the forward strand.
ATTCACAGGTTTTTTCACAAAGGAGAAATATCTTAACGGAGAATGTGAGTGGAAACTAGGTCGACCATACGGGCTATGTATGGGATGTTTGGGGGGAAGGAATTGTTGGGTGCACATGTGATCCAGATTCTAGTGATATTTGGGTCGTGACCCCAACATTGGGGCCTTTGTTTTTGATACTTCGTAAGCTTAAATTGCTTAGCATCTCTCCTGAAGATGGGACCACGACGGTTCATCTTCAGAGTAGATCCGAAGCAATTTTAGTTTGTGAAGTATTAAAAATAAGGCCCCAATGTTGGGGTCACAAACCCAACTATCACTAGAATCCGTGCATCCAATACTTTCCCCCCCACCTCCCATAAACAACCCGTATGGCCGACCTGGTTTCCCCATACACCTCGTTCACATATTTCTCCTCTGCGAATAAAGCCGTGAATATAATCCCCCGCGCCCACCTTGAAGCTGAGCTGCTTCTAGTAGGTCATCGTATTTAAACTTCTCAGCCAGTTCATTATACCCATTCAAAACACACGTAACTACGAATCCACATATCATCGCAGCCCATGGGTCAACGACCGAGCACCCTGCGGTTATGTCTGCAAAACCTCCTAACAAACCACTACACACTTCGACCACATTCCAATGTACCGATAATAATCTTTTTCCAAACAAAGTGGTTAGAGCCGCAGTGCAACCAGCTAGGTTGTTGTCGGTTGTCACCGCAGTCCTAGCTCCATTGACCATTATCATGACCCAACTCGTACGCAATCGAAATCTTGTTAAACGACCCTTGGTTAAACCCGTACAAATGTTGATTTGGTCTACATTATTATCACTGGTGGATCTAAGAATTTTTTTTAGGTGGTGCAATGCTTTCAATTTCACAGAGTCAAATATAAAAATTTCGGGTCGGTTCTATGGTTCGGGCAAAGTTCACTACATAACAAAAACACGATAAAATAATAAAAAAGACATCGTCGTTAGAAATCAATAAGCACATAATATAAATGCAATGATCTTTACGAATTAAAAAAAAGTACTTAAAGTTCCCTACGAGTGTTCATCTTTTGAATTCATTGCATTACATCTTCGACCGAAACTTGTTGGTTCTCTTTGAAAATATATCTTGATATTCATGATACATACAAATCAATAATTATAAACTAACAAATCAAAAACTATCAAACTGAAACAAACTAATAAATTAAAAAAATGTTCAAATAGTTAGTTTGAGATGATTGAATGTCATTCGAGTTAAACTGGTTTAATTTGTTAATTATAATGATTTACCATTGGTTTAATTTATAAATTAAAATTTCGCAATTAACAAACGAGTTTAAATAATTATCAATATCAAGAACAATTAACAAATTAATCTAAACTCACTGTTACAGTTGGATTTACAGTAAGGCCCCGTCACCGGTAACCCTACTTTCGTGTTGGATTTACTCATAAACACAGTTCTAAATATCAGAGTTAATTAAAACTTTACGCAGAATATAAAACTTTCATAAAACATTACATATCAATTCATAATCATGTCGTAAAACATTCCTTTTGTCTTTCCAAAATTAAAACATAACTTATAAAACATATCAGATCTTCAGATGCCAGGCTTTAGTCTTCTGCCATGTGTCCTCCACTCAAGCCAGCTGTCTCATCCTACTCACCTGCGTGCATACTAAAAGTCAGCCACGCTGAGTGAGTTCTAGTTAATCATACAATACCATACAATACCTTATTACATACATACGTACTTAACCTCATAACTTTCTTTTATACACACATAAGTACTCATACCTTCATTCTTACTTACATACTTTCTTTCTTACTTACATACTTTCTTTACATTCATAATCATACGTTTTAAAGAGCCTTTCGCCCTATAACCTCACAGATATTATAAGGGTCTGGTCCCTAACATCACAGATATTATAAGGGTCTGGTCCCTAACATCACAGATATTATGAAGGGTCTGGTCCCTATCCTCACAGATATTGTAAGGGTCTGGTCCCTAACATCACAGATATTATAAGGGTCTGGTCCCTAACATCACAGATATTATAAGGGTCTGGTCCCTTGCTTTCGAATATTAGTAGTGTTCAGTTCCCTCTTCGTTACCATACAACCATGCAACATACCTCGAGTATTATTAGGGCTTGGTACCCTTTTCGTAGCCATACAACCGTCATTTCCTTCTTTTATTAACTTTATTACGTTCATACACATAAACATACATATCATACTTGCCATATTTATAACGTTACAACCTGACAGTACGTGCAATATCCGAAGATCGTTCACGAACCATCAAGCAATCATTCATACATATCACATATATCACATATGGCTTTATAACGTTACAACCTGACAGTACGTGCAATATCCGAAGATCGTTCACGAACCATCAAGCAATCATTCATACATATCACATATATCACATATGGCATACACTTATCACTTAGGATAAATGTATTAACAACACAACAAGTATGCACACAGCCCCGAAAACATAACAAGGAATGGGGCTAGAAACTCACCTGGATCCTGTTACGCTCGTCGTTGATCGTAATTCCTTTCTTTAACTGGGCTCGGCTAACTGTATAATATTTACACATATCAATTAACTACTACTACTCGTTTTGTATTTCTATCTATATATGACCCACAATGAACGGGGGTCCGGGGGCAGCGCCCCTGGCAGCGGGGTTCTAGGGGCGGCAGCCCCTAGCGGGGTCCAAGGGGCAGAGCCCCTGGCTGGGGTTAAGCTGCCAGGTCAGCTTGGAAAAATTTTATTTTCGATAACTGCCTTAACACATTTTCCATTAGGTTTTTAATTTATTTTATAAACGAACTTCACTTCAGGCGAAGTTAAACCTTAGGCGAACTTGGCTTCAGGCGAAGTTAAACCTTAGGCGAACTTGGCTTCAGGCGAAGTTATACCTTAGGCGAACTTGGCCGTAGGCGAAGTTATCCTTAGGCGAAGTTACGCTTGAAGGCGAAGTTCATCAGGCGAACTTAATCTTGCAGGCGAAGTTATCGCGCTGCAGATCTGTTTGCCCATAAATCCTTCGTTTCTTAGCCAAATAACTCGATTTTGGTACCCACGGAATCGTATGATCGGCGCCTACAAATCCCAACCATCAAATCGGCCTAAAATCGACGTTTTAGGGGTCCGATTTGGGCAGTTTGGGTTTCGGGTTCGGTTAACCCATCAAATCCTAACCATTTTCAGTAATATAAGCTTTGGTGGATTTGTTCTTACCTTACCAACTCAGATCTATCAACAAAATCTCGGGTCTCGGCTTCGAATCTTGATCGGTTAGTATGTGTGTGTTTTGAGTGTGTGAAGAAAGAAGGTGGAAATGAAAGATTGGGTTTGGGATGGGATATTTATATCCCTCTAAGCCCACGGACCCGAGGCCCATTCTCATTTAACCCATCTTACGCAATCTAAGCCCAACTCCCTCCTTACTCGACATTAAATAATTAACAACGTGAAATCACTAAACATAACTTTCTTTATTATAATTAAAATTTAGGATGTTACAGTTGGAGGATTCGAGGAAGAGAAGCAAGGCCGGAGGAAGGCGGGCGGTGATGGTCTATGGTCGGACGGAAGAGTAGTAGCGGCCTATGACGGTGGTTTGTGGTTGCCGGTATTGTGTAGTCGTGGTGGAGAGGGAACTAGGGGAGAGAGCGGCATTTGTAACTTTGTATAATTGTAGCAATTTTGTTTTACGTAAAAAAAAAGAAAGAAAGAAGAAAAGAAAGAATGAATAAGTAGACATGATTCAAACTTATAACCTTTGATTAACAAAACCAGTGTCTAATCCACTAGACCATCCACTTGTACTATGAGTATTAGGTTCAATTCTCCTCAGACATCACATCCAATGGTGGTGTGTTATATCATCAACCTCAAATCCATCACATGTGATGAATTTTAGTAGGGGTGATGGTGTGGTGTGGTGTGGTGTGATAGGAATTTTTTTTTTTGTTTAGAAAGATATTTTTGTTACTTTGTAATAGAATTAATAATTCATAACTACTTTCTTTTCTTTTGAAATGTTACGTTACGTGTGTATTTCTTTATTTTTAATAAAAAAATATAAAATTAAAACTGATCACTATTGAAAGGAATTAAACCAAAAATATTCTCCTACAACCAAACCAAAGGAATATCCCACTTTCGTCCTTCCACATATGCTTCCGATCTCCACATCAATTTCACCCACCACTTTCCTCATCTTAAACTCAACTTCACTCCAAAACCCCCATCTCATTAATTTCCCAAAAAAACTTCAAGAAACCAACCAAAGATTCATACCCCCTCCCCCCCACCACCACCACCCCCCCAATTATTCATACCCATATCATCAAATCAACAAAAAACTTCAAGAAATCAAGAACCCATTTCATAAAACCCCAAATTATTCATACCCATATCACCAAATCACCAAAAACCTTCAAGAAACCAACTAAAGATTCAATATCCATTTCAACGGCTCCCTCCTCCCAACGGCTACCTCCATCCAACGGCTCCCTCCTCGAAAACTCCCCCCTCACTTGCGTGATAGCCATCACGCACACTCGGCGGTGTGCGTGAGGCCATCACGCGTGGTGAGGAGCCTATGTAATTAAAAAAGATCAGTCATTCGTTTATAGGTATAGATGCTAGTTGTATATAACCAAATTCAAATTCCTTGTTATAAGATGCCATAAACAAAATCACAACTGTATTGATAAATTAAAGGATGATAAATGACACAAAATCCAGTCGTGTTAACCAAAAACGAACTGAATCAACCACTTAAGAACTCTAATCTAGTACACTAACAAACATATCATGTCATAATCTCTTCGGTGTAACAAATCTGGTTTTCATATAATATATTAAATATCAATACCCGGCCCGTTTTCGTGATCAAGAAATCTAATCAATAAAAATCTGCATTTATCGAGTTATTATTTTATTATTATTATTATATATATTTGATTTATCAAAATAACATTCAATTAATGTTCATTTTACACCATAAACTTAAGTTTTAATCCTTTGTGTATCCACCCATGAACTTCATGGACCTGTTTGAAAATCTAATTAAAATTTTATACTATATTCCTTAACCCAAATCCAGATATCAAGTTCAAATTTGTTAACCCGTTCAATTACCCAAACTTGTAACCCGTTTGTTTTCTTGCTCATTAATCTTCGTATTATAATCAAATTTCATCTTTTAGAATAGTTTGCAAACTTAAAACCGTCTTAATCCCCAATATAATTAGTTAATTGAATCGTTTACTGATTTTGATTCTAAAATTGATCAAACCGTCTTTAACACGTATATATTGATCTCGTGATTAACCATTTATACGCAACCATAATTCAATTAAACGTGTCTACACCACATCTGTAACCCAACGACCAAACCCTCAGACGCAATTGGATTGATACGAGATGTTCATCGTGTTCCCGTTTATCGTCTTCTCTGTCGCTGTCGTTCATCGTACACCACCAACCCATCACGGTTTATGAATCCTTGACGGTATATCTCAAAGGTTTTACCTTTCTTATCATCCTCATTTGTATTTCGTTCATCTAGTCAGGTGAGTATTATATTCCCCCTTTTAAACTATTTTTTATTGTTTTAGGGACTTATGCGTTACTACATATTTTACAATTATTTAATACGTAACTTGCAACTGTTAACCATGTGTGTATACTAATTTATGCCTAACATGTTATGTGCTTATGCGCTTACTTGCTTATTTGGTTGGACCGTCGTAATAGTCATCGTCTAGTTCATCTGACATCGCGCTTATCAACAACTTAATTACTTGCTTAATTGGTTGGACTGTCGTAATAGTCATCGCCCAGTTATCTGGCATCGCGCTTATCGACAACTTATTTACTTGTTCATTGGTTAAATTGTTTATCTCACTTGACACAGTTTGCACTTTATTTATTATTATATATTCACAAAATCTGATGCTTTACTCACTCAACCTAGTGTTGACAAAATTATTGTATTTTTAACGCGTATGCAGGTTATCGTGTGATATTATTTCCAAGTTTGGTTGAAGAAACTAGAATTGCATGCTAGAGAGAAGAAACAATGACTTAAATTTTATTTTGTCCTTACTTGTTCTATTTATGAATTCATGTACTTTGGTTGTTTGAAATTTGTTGGATTATTTGTAATTAAATAATAGATATTGTCATTTTTAAATATTGCATGATAGAACCTTGAGAGTTGTGAGCAATTAGCTCACGCCCCGGTATTCCCGCCGTAGGTTGGGGAGTGACATTCGTCAAATTCGGGTTTTAGATTTTCTTTCGCGTTTTATTTTAATAAATTATACTTCGAACCCGCATTGTATTGTAAACCTGACCCGGTAATTTTATAAATCATTTAAGTCAATCTTTAAATCTTCCACGTATTTAGTTCATCAAATCCGTCATGTAGGCATGTACTAATCGTAGTTCATTTAACATAAAAATTAGTTTATAAATTGTAAGGGGTAATACTTGTCATTTTCGAATCTATATTATCATTTCTAAAGCTTAATACCCATTTTGTAAAATATTTAGATCATGAGGGGCCAAAGTGTAATATTTTATAAACCACCTATATATTCATAAAACCCTAACCCTAAACCCATTTTTAAAACATCCCAGCCGCCACCCCCACCTAGTCGTTTTCCGGCGAGCCCCCTCCTCCGGCGACGGCGACCTCCGGCCACCAATCCTCCCCTTTCCCCGGCGACAAACACCTCCGGCCACTCCCTCTCTTCCCTTCTCGTTCTCCGGTAACTCTCCTTCCCTCCCTCATTCTTTTTCCGGCGAGTTCCTTTCCGGCCGCTACCTCCTCGGGTCACCACACACCACCACTCTCCGCTCTCTCTTTCCCTCTCCGGTCGCTTTTTCGGCGACTGGAAAACCGTGTCTCTATCTCTCCATCTCTCTCGGCTCTTTCTTTCTCTATCTCACTCTCTCTGTCACACACACACCCTCTCTCTCTCCGCCTCGTTTTTCCGGCAAGCCTCCGGCGGCCGGAAATCGGTCTCTGACGACCCTGCTCGGCTCCGACAATTGCTCTCGACCAAACATCAATTGGTAAGGAGATTTAGAGTTTTGTTTATCTTGGTGTCTAACTCATTACCGGTAATCGAGTCGCGAGTTCGGTTCCCCTAAACCGACTTTGGAGAGTGTTTGGAATTATATTATTTATTTTTATTAATCTCATAACTTATAATAATGCTTATATTATTATTATTATCAGATAATAAATATTATTATTATTATCATTATTATTATTGTTATTATTATTGTTTAACAAAACAATTATTATTGTCATTATTTTTCATAATAATAGATTATTATTAATATGATTATTATTATTATCATTATTATTATGATTATTAAGGAATATTAATAAAATCTAATATCGTTAATATTACCCATTTATTTTATCGAGCCTAAACCCATGTCGGGCCTAGTTGTTGTTTAACGACATCGTTACTCGAGTTATATTCTTATCACTAATACTACTATTATTAAAATGTGACAAGTATTAGTAATTATTAATACGGCACATATAATAATTATAATAATAATTATTAATAATTATAATAATAATTATTATTACTATTAACATTCATAAATCTATTAATAATGTATTTAACAACAAAAATAATTATTATTATATTTATTATTACTACTACTATTATTAGATTTAACAATAATCCTCAATTGGTAGTGTTATTATGTATTATTATCATCACTTATATATATATATATACATATATAACATACTTTAAAGTTATTATTATTCATTACTACATTTATTATTAATAACATCATTATAAGCTTTATTATCTATTCATTTTTATAAAACCAAACTTTTGAATTAAATCCCTCTTGTTTCTATTTAATATTGGTTTAGTTATTTAAAAGCCCAATAAAATAATATTATTTTATTTTAATTATCAATTAAGTACGAGTCCCTAATCGTTAACAAATTAACCGTTAAACCCGACTAACAACCGAACCTTCTCGTTCAATGTTTCAATGTAGTTTCAACTAAAGTTCAAGTTCATTAATATGTTATTTATTTTTTTTCAATTAGCTTTTAAGTCGGATTTGTTCATTTCGTTCACAAACTTTCTATATGTCAATCACTTATTAGTTTTCTCTATTCGTCAATCGAGGTGAGTACTTTCATACCCCTTTTTCTATCTTTCGTTTTGGGGTGACATTTCATACCTATCAAACTAAATGTTTTACTTACTTGAATCTTAAACCCACAAACGTGATTGTATACTTTACTTAAATATTTGCTCGATTTGGTGTTCTATGCATACATGCTTATTTGCCTATGTGTTTATCGCTTTTGGATGGTGGAACTATAAATCCTAGACCATTTGGCAACCCCTCATGGCAAGGTGTCGTTAACCTAATGCAATTAACGATAAATATTAAATCCTAGACTATTCGGCAACCCCTTGTAGCTAGGTGGTGCTAATGTGTTTAGCAATTGTCAATAAAATCCTAAACTATTTGGCAACCCCTTATAGTTGGGTGTCGCTAACTTGTTAGCGATAACTATTTTATCCAAGTTTATAACTATTATTTATGGTTTCGTATATAAGTTTTGTGGCCTTTTATTACCATATACTTATATGCTCAAACTTATGAATTGCTCACCAACCTTTGTGTTGACAAACTTTATTTTATGAAAGGTTACAGGTTTGACTTTTTTACTCGTCACAACTAAATAAGTTTTATGCCTCGTAATTAACTCCCACGAGTAATTCATAATTTCTTTAGTCACGACAAGTAGATTGTAACGTTAAACTAGTCGCGGCGAGTTAACTACTAATAAACTATTCGTGTGGGGAATGTAAACCAGTTAAACTAGTCGTCGCGATTAAATGACTTATGAATTAATCCTGGGCGTTGATTACGAGGCATGAAACTTATTTAGTCGTGACGAACAAATTATTAGTGAACCTAGTCGTTACGGTTAGTTTAAGGGCACGTGACAAGTCTTAATTGGTTCTACAAAATACTCGTGTGTAATCATAAATTACTCGTCACAACTAGTTTATAATACCTATTTTGAGAAATTCTTACAAATGATACCTAAAACCTGAAAAACGTTTTCATAAACGCTTATTTTAGGAATTTTCTCGCATATAAATCTCGACTTCATTCAATCAATGTTGTTACTTACATAATAAATAATAGGCTTCTAGGTATACTCGGTCTTCGTTTGCTCAATCATTTTAAATATTGCTTTTACAAATCATCTATCCGATTATTAAATATCGAAACTTTCACCACTAATAATATTGAATAATATATATTTAATACACAAACATGAACGAAAAGACATTCAATTTGTAATCAATTAAAGTTCCAAAACCTGGTCCTGTTGATTTTAGTTCATCGCGGTTAACCCTTCTATGACACGTTTAACTTGTTGTATCAAATAGACGTATAGGTCAACACGGCACACACACTTATGACCTGTTTATAAAAACTAGTTTCAGAGTTCTATAATAATTACATACGAACTATATATCTTTTGTTAACTTTTATTTTATCATGTTAATTGTGTCTTATAATTTTTTAACCATGTTTAGTGGATTATATGAATAATCATGTTAAATGTTTCATAGCATGGTGTAATTGAATTGCTTAGATTCGTAATGAACTTTTTGTGTCAGTCATGTTATTGAACTAGTTACCTTTAAACGTGTTAAATGTGTCAGATATTCACTTATTAAAAGATGCTAGTGCTAGTGTTTAAGAAAATGACACGTTTAGTTAATGCCTTAATGGTATCGTGTTCGGGTCCGCTAGTCATGTTAAAAATGTCATGTGGTGTCGTGTCGTGTTTGATCTGTTTGTCACAACACAAGTTTTGTCATCTGAAGAATACTATCAATCAGTAAAAGTAGAGATGTAAATCATAAAAAATGGATGTAACAGACGCCCAACTACAAAACAAGACATAAAAAACATGAAGGTTCGAATTTTTGGGATTATTAGTTATTTTTCATTACCATGCAAATGTAATCATGTATATTCAATGGTTAGGCTCCAAGGCCATTTGGGCTTTGCAGAAGAACACAAAAGAAAAGAGCCCATGCGAGCCATCAACAACGTAATCTATTTCCATCGGCCCAACCAGAAGGATTTATGAAGTGAAAAGAAGTCATCAACAAATCCCCTTAATTTATGCATGCATCATAGATTAGTTTCGATCATGGCAGGTTTGTTTTCACCCTGGCGGATCTAGAACCAAATGTCAGGGATAACATTCAAAAAAAATTAACCGGATTTCTTACAATGTAAACTAAACAGAAATAGAAACACGATGATAAATAAATTTAAACACATGGACTGCATATTCTCCATTCGGTTTTTAAAATCTTGAAATCGAGCCATTACACCCTCTTTTTTTACTTTATAAAGAGTTTCTCTTTCGACCACACAAATTAAAGCATTGTTCAAATAATCATCACCCATTCAATTGTGAAAATCCGTCTTGATAAGCTTCATTTTAGAAAAAAAAAACATTTTTCAACGGTTGAAGTTGCAACTGGTAAAACCAACGCCAGCTTCATTATACGATAAATCAAAGGAAAAGTGGTGTGTTATCCGGTTTCCACCATTACACGAGCAAGGTCATACATTTCACCCAATTTTGCAAATTTATCTTTATTTAAAGTGTGATAAAAGGTCGTAATATCACCCGAAATACACCCTCTTTCTACATTACTAAAGTCATTCAGATACATATTAGAAAATGTTACTATCTTCGATATGTCAAACTTAGAAAATGAATCATAAAGATTTAAACCGGCCATATTTTCTATCAAACTAGTTGATACCTCACTTTATCTAATTCCAACTTCTTGAATTTACATATCCAAAACGGTATTAAAAACATCAACTTCAAAATGAAGTTGATTAGTAATAATATTCTTTCGGTTTCGTTGATTACCATAACTTTCCGTCATATCTAACACCTTAATCTTGTTTTTTTCACAAAAAAGATGTCACTCTAGCCAAGATCTTGTCAAACCTGTTTTGTCTTATTCAATGCTAGGTTTGTCCCGCTTATCAGCTTAAACGCTTATAATAAGTCTTGATTTTTTTATTGAAGATGTTTTGATAGAGCATTTGTGAGGCATAAAATATTGTCCAACAAGTGTATATATATTATTTTAAGTGTAACATATATTTTTAAGGGTTAATGAGTTTTATTGGTTTCGGCTTTACACCTTTGTTTGGGCTTTAGTTGGGTTGAATTTTTGAATTTGTTGGGCTTAAAACGTATAGGGGAACCTTTATTTTTCCAGAGGTAATGAAACACGAAAACCGATCTAAAATACTTTTTTTACACTACCGGCAAGAAGTTGAGGTGTAACATAACAAGGAGTGAGGCTAGAAACTCACCTGAACTCGGTTACGTTCACCGTTAATGGTTATTCTTTTCTTTAGTTGTGCGCGACTAACTGTATAACAATTACACGTATCAATTAACTATAATTGCCCATATCGCGTTTCTAGTCTAGTTATAACCCTCAACGAACAGGGCTCCGGGAGTAGCGCCCCTGGCAGCGGGGTTCTATGGGTGGCAGCCCCTAGCATGGTATAAGGGGCAGAGCCCTTGGCTGGGGTCGAGGGACCATTCTTTCCTAAGTCCAAGGACCATTCTATCATTTTATTAAACTTCAAACTCGTTATCCAGTTCTTTAACGAATGGGGGCTCATAACGAATGAGCTCATTCGTTACTTCATAACGAATGGTCACTTGTGGATCCTCATATCGAATTGGCCTTCATAACGAATTGACCCTTATAACGAACTGATCCTCATAACGAATGGGACTCATTCGTTTGATCTGGCTAACGAATGAACTCTATAAGGAATCAGCTTCATTCGTCCCTTACTTAAATAATAACCTTAACGAATTGGGGTTAGTTTGTCATTCTTTCCTTAACGAAATAACATAACGAATTGCTTAACGAATGAAGCTAGTTCGTTATTCTTCATTAACGAATTGACATAACGAATTGTTGTCAATTCGATTCGTTACTTCTCAGTTAGCGAATTAGGGTTAGGTCAGAGAATGTCAGAAACATTCTCTGACATTCCCTTACCTCGTACACCTTTTCCGCGCCGCCATCACCAGAAAAACGTATTTTGGCACCGTTTTTTGTCCCGTTCAATCCAGATTTGAGCTATGGTGACCTCTAAGTTCATCTTTGGCTTTTCGTTTCGCGAATAGATCTAGCGGGCTTGGATCTGTACAATATCATACTATCATTACCTCGGGTTGAGATCAATTCTTCTTCTTGGTTTCGGTTTGAGAAAGAGAGAAATATGAGAGAGAGCTTACGTGTGTGTTTTTTATGGTGTATAGGATTAGTGGAAATGAATGGATTAATGCATAATTTGGTTTATATACTGTGGGTCATGGGCTTAAACCCATGGTCTTTTCTTCCTTCCTTTTTAATCCAAATCCATAACCCATATTGATTTAACCCAACACTAGTCCGATTCATAATAACTCATATTTTTATTTTATTAACCGAAACGAGAAAACGGGATGTTACAGTTCGGGTCACAACGAGTCATTTTAAAAAGGTATTGATTTGGTTCAGATCATGACGGATCAATTTGTTTCATGAATTTTAAACCACAAACAATGTATGTTTAAATGCTTTCAACTATGTGGAACAGGACAACGTGTTCAAAACTTCATCAATAGTTATTTGGATAGTTTCAATTTTTTTGGTACGGCACTGTCTCAGTATCGGAACAATACCGATCTCATCCCTTGATCAAACGTTGAAGTATATCCCATTGTGATAAAACAAACCTGCCATTTTTATATGATATAATGCCAAGCTAAGTTACATTTTTATATGATAGAATGCTAAGCTAAGTTAAAATACATTATGACAAATATAAAATTCAAGTTGAAGTGAATCTTTTGGAATGATAGATTTTTAATTACTATTTTAAATAATCATATTATAGGCTTTGTTTAATTCAAAGAAAATGACATGAATATTGATAATATTGCCATGTTGGATGAGTATTAACTGAAATTGTTTATGTTTTAACTTTACTGCAGATGAATATCCAGAACAAGCCTGTATTAGAGGAGCTTTTTTGCATCCACAAGCCATATTATTTTAACTATTCTTACATCAAAAACTTATCCAATTAACTTATGAATCTGGTGGGTATGCAGCTTTGATGTTGTCATTCATTTTTTTAGATTTAAAGCAGTTAGTGAAAGTGAAGAAACCCTTGCTGTATTATGACAATAATATTATTGGTGTTTGAGTGTCTTCGGGCTCCTCGTCTGAAGTTTGATTTATCCCCTCGTCAGAAAGTGGTGTTTGAGTGTCTTCGGGCTCCTTGGGCTCAAGATTTCTTAAGTGTTCTCCCTATTGAAGGATTGGGCCAACATATGTCGGCTTTGGAGTACCGGGCCATTCTGAAGTATCAGTTAATGATCCCTTTGTTTCCGGTAGATGAGCCGTGCCCGGTTTGCCGTAAGGTTTGTTTGGATTCTTTTGGCGAGCATGCGGTTCACTGCAAAGAGTTGTCTGGGTTTAAGTACAGACATGATTTGGTGAGGGATGTTCTATGCGATGTTCTTAAACGAGCCGGAATTTCGGCTAAAAAGGAAGCCCCCGTAAACTTTCTTACGGATCCTGAAGGAAGATCTACATTACAACCGGCCGATATACTTGTTTTTGGGTGGGTAGGGGGAAACACGCTTGTGTCGACCTCACAGGAGTATCCCCTCTTGTTGGGATTAGGGACACTGGATTTGTAGCACGCCAGGCAGCATTGAAGGCGGCATCGGGCAAGGTTGCTAAACACGAGAGAGCTTGTTTGGAGAATCAACACGTGTTTATCCCCTTCGCCTTTGACACTTTTGGTTTCTTAGCTCCGGATGTCGTGGACCTTTTGAATAGGGTTCAGAAAGTCGTGTATAGTAACGTATCAGCCCATAAGAATCAAAACTTTGTTTTTAGTCGGATTGAGTTTGCTATCCAAAAGGGGGTTGCGGCGCAGCTTGTTGCCCGCTTACCTGCCACTTCATTGTAAATCGTTTGGATGTTTCTATGAAATATAAAATGAGCCAAAAAAAAAAACATTGGTACTTTACTTTGTGACATGTTTATACTGTATGGTAATTACTTTTCTACGTTTAATGTTTGGAATGAACAATGCCGAACATAACATTGTATTTGTTGTTAACGTTAGATTCATGTCCAAGTTGAAGTAAACTCATATGGTATCATTAAAAGTAAAAATATATGCATTTATGTTTGATGAAACAATCTTAGAGTCCTTCATATACAAAGGGCTTTGTAGTTAAAACTATAGGGGCATACAAGAGAGTTGCTAGCATCCAAGGCATCACTTTTTAGAGAAGAGAGCATAGATTGAGAGAGAGAGAGAGAGAGAGAGAGGGGGGGGGGGTTCATGATCTCTGCTTCCTAAGAAATTCCCCACACTTCTTCCACCAATAACTTGTTTGCCCAATTGATGATCTTTGCAATTGATTTGACAATAAGAATAGGATTAACAAAGATTAAACAAACTAACTATTTAATTGAAACTTTTTAATATGATAAATCTTAAATACAACATTCTAACCCTATTTATACATCAAGAACCGGTACGTTCGTTAAAGTCACGACCATTTAAAGTCAACCCTAAATTGAAATCTAAACATGGAAGATGTAATCTTTCATCTTGACACGTCTAGTCCTTGATCTTTACAAACTCTATTAAAACACAACTTCACATACTTTTGACTATTTACAATAATATGGCCCCTTTGTACTTCTGATGATGAGTAATTAACACTACATAACAAACCACATCACAACACTTGTTTATGCATCAAGACCATGATCACTAAAATGAAAAACACCCATCTTGCCGTGATGGATGTGGTTGCGGAGGCTTGCGGTGATCGCTGCTTCATCACATGCCTCCATCACGGGGTGCCCTGGGTGCCTAATTACAATGCTTTAACATGAACATATTTTTTTATATAATGTTTGATGGTTTTAAAGAAGTAATAACCAAATACTTTTAGTACTTTATAATATTGTATAAGACTATACAAGACTACAAGTTTAAATCATCAAAGAACATTTAGTACTTTAATTTTGATTGGCATAAATTAAGTGCAAATTATTTAAACTTATGAAGCACAAAGGGGCCAGTATAATAAATATAGTGTTGTGATTTGCAGCGTAGATTAACATGGTGAAGTCATTCTTCACTATGAGCGCACTCACGAACTGCAGTTCTTTGATTAACACAAACTTGCTGGATTTTGGGTTTTGGCACTTTGTTTTGGTCTATTTGAACCCACAACCCAACTCGCTTTCGACCGAAAACCAAACCCAAGTCTATTTCTCGATTAATATAAACATGGCTACCAAAAGAAAACAGATTACATGAAAAGCAAAAAATATATTATTTCAGTACAAAATGAACACGACCACCCGTCTGTCGACCAAAACCAAAGGACATAACCAGGCACACAAACGCGGTCAAGAAAGCATAGTATATCAAGTATGCAACAAATTGTGTGTGTACCACGATAGGTCCGGATGTGATCCCAACAACAGCTATAGCAAACGCCCGATGGTATAAAAATAACTGTAATCAAAGTTAAAAGAATGTATAGATTTCAAAGCAAAGTTATGATTTCCGGTAAACTTGTTCGATGAAGTCCCAAACGCGAAAGAAATCCAAACAGCTAGTAAAACAGATCGCCCACCACAGCGTCATGAACGTCAGTGAGCATGATATTCATGGTGTTCTTGCAAGGACAGAGAAAGCACAGAGCAAGGCGAACCCAAGTTCCATGGAGAATACAAGGCAAGCCAAGAACACATGACGATGCGGCAGGAGGTCTCCTTACTACCTGTTTGGATTTGCTTTCGCGTTTGGGACTCCATCAAACGGGTTTATTTGGAAGCGTAACTTTTCTTTGAAATCTATATCTTCTTCTAACTTTGATTACAGTTATTTTTTGTATCAATGTGTGTTTGCTATAGCTGCTGTTAGGATCACGTTCGGATCAATTGCGAAACGAACACATCTCGTTGCGTACTTGATCTACTCCGCCTTTTTGACCGTGTTCGTATACCCGGTCATAAGCCACTGGTTTTGGTTTGTCAACGGGTGAATGAGTGCGTTTAATACGAATAATTTGTTATTTGGATCTGGTGCGATTGATTTTGCGGGATCTAGTGTGGTTCATTTGGTTGGTGGGAGTGCAGAGTTGTACAGACCGTTAATTGAAGGTTCGCAGATCGGACACTTCGATCACAATTCGGAGCGCTTAGAGGACATAGCGCATCGTTGGTGATAGGATTGTTCAAAAACGGATATCCGAACTTTCGGATATACGAAACCGAATATCCGAACCTTTCGGATAGTGAAATCACTATCCGAATCATCCGAAACTTCGGATATCCGAACCTCGGATATATCCGAATATCCAAAAAAAACCTATTTAAATAACAAAAACCATACATCGTCTCCAAATCCAACAAATCAAACATAAAATTTCAAAATGAATCTGCCATTTCTAACATTCATTAATCTTTTCAAAACAAAATCACTTGAACAGCTGGTGTCCATCATCAGCATCCGCCATCATCCACCAACCGCCGCCGCCGCCGCTCGTCCCTTTCAGTCTCCATTACATATGAAGGACAAACCTTGTTTACTCGTAGATCTCCATTCCATCTCCATGTCCATTCCAGATCAGATCTGCTGCGGCCATGGCAAATCAGATCCGTTGCCAGAATTACTCGTTTATGGTGGCTAGTTCAACCAGGTGAACTGAAGAATGGGGCTTGTGAATGGAGACGGTGTGGTGGACTGATGGTGAAGACACGACGTGATAGTCGCCGTCGTTTTGATTTTAGATCTAGGGTTAGAGAGAACATGTAGAAAGAGAATGAAGTCATGGGATTTGGGAAGGCAAGGAGCCACGTGAGTGAGCAGGGAGCACATGTGTTTGAAAAGTCAATATATCATAAATTATCTACATGCATTCAAATATAATAAATAAACAAAAAATATTAAATTTAATATTTCGGATATCCGAACTATCTGAAAAAATTTAAAATTGATATCCGAATCCAAAATTTCGGATATTCGGAATTCGAATATCCGAATTTTCAGATATCCGAAATTTCAGATAGTTCGGATACGGATAATAGGATAATTCGGATACGGATTCAGATAATTTTGAACACCCCTAGTTGGTGGTTCCAGTTACCTTTTCCACAAAATTGTTGTTATTTCGACCTAAACCCTTTAGATCTCAAGTTGTTGAAAACTAAATGCTTAATCTAGTGCAACATATAAGCAAAACCGAAAGACCGATCAAAGTATATTACAACATGGTGTGTATATAATTTATTTTTTATGTATATTTTTATTTCGGTGTGTATTTTTTATTATAATTTATTTTTTAGTTTATGTATTCTTTGTATTTATTTTTTAATTTCAATACATTTTTATTTAATTATTTAAATAAATTGGTTTTTATTTAATTATTTTAGTTATAAAAATAAAATAATCCCATTACACCCTAAAAACAAATTTCCACTTCATACTGACTGGGCGCTACGTGTCACAATTCGCCTCCAATTGTAGTCCCTCCACTACACATAGCCTTATGGAAAACTACAACCAACCATTGCAATCAATAATTACACCCATATTTCTGTTTTGAGATTTTTTGTTTTATTTTTTAAACTTAATTTTTTTTTCTTTTTGAGTTGACCGTTTGAGAATTTTATTACTTTAAGCATAATATATACTGGTTGTTTTATAAAAGAATTGAATATTATTCATCATCATCACTAGTGAGGATAGTTCGTTCTCTAACGAGAATGCAATCAATGATGCAATTAAGCGTGTTTTAACTCGCGATCCAGTTTAAGGAACATGTTACTCATCATTCGCGACCAAAACGTGGCTCACCTTCAAATTACATGAACGAATCAAATACAAATATGGCCTCAATGGTGACAAATTAAATATTTTATGTCAAAAGGTTTTATTTTTTTAATGAAGTATTTTATGTTTTTATTAAGTATTTCTAGGTTTCGTTTTAGTTTAGAAAATAATTAAATAAAAAGATCTCATTATTTAGCAAAAAATTTCCATACTAACATAGCGTTCACAAGGCTTAAAATGCCTTTATGGACTTGAACACTATACATGGCCTAACAAATACTTTATTGTGTACTATCGCACTTCTAATTTAAGAGTTATGTTCCTCCACTCCGGCTAGACCGTGTTGTTTTAAACCGGGTCCATCCTTTGAATGTTCCCCCTGGAAAGCCATACCACTGACTGTCACTTGATAGTCGTTGTGTCACCTCAAAAACAAAACTCTCTGACGTAACACATGGTGGGACGAAAACTCAGGTTGGCTCGGATTTTGAGCTAACAACCTCGCAAGGCGTAGCTCAAATATTTCATTGGCATAATTCACCAAATATGACACAAGTGAGAATCGAACTTGACTCTTCACTAAGAACTCAAACATCCTACCATTAAGCCACAGTTTTGATTAGAATAAACAGGGACCGTGGAGAAAAGAAATTTGAAATCCTTAATATAATAATATTAGGATGGAATCACATAATTCAAAATCAATCTCATTCCAATAATCCATCAAAACACCCTTAAAAATTATAATAATATTATTAACTTTCTTACAATAAAAAAAATAAAAATTCAAAAAAATATATAATTATTGGAA
>NW_027504566.1:0-17034 GCF_021521415.1 Bidens hawaiensis
AAGAACGGATAGTCAAGAACACAAATTTATACTATACTAACAACTAAAAAGCAAACTCACAATCACCATAGCAATTCAATTATATGATCAAAATCATATCCCACAAATAACATAAACGGTTCACAAATAGTCAATTGAAACCTTACAATTCGGGAGAGAACATAAAAAGGATTAGCCACACATAGTTTGATTCATCATCACATCAATTGGGTTATAAGAATGAATCACAAACGTCAACTAATGTTTACAATCACCAAAAACTTGTTCTTGGATTCCAAATTCGTCTCCAGGGTGTTCTCTAATGTTGGATAGGTGAAAAAGACACCAAAAACGAAATAAAAAACAACTTGAAATTGGTAGTTACGACACTGACCGTGGCCTACGGTTCACACCGTGGGTCACGATGTTGTTCTCTGGTAAGTTGAACTGTGGCCTACGGTTCACACCGTTGGCCACGGTGGCCTCCACGGTGACTGTACCTGCCACGGTACGGTGGCTTCTGTTCCCTTTGCTAATTTGGACCGTGGCTCACGGTCTAGATCGTGGGCCACAGTGAAATTCAACTACAAACTCCATATTTTACTTATTTTGACCTTCTTGTCTTGCTGTTCCTTTGGTTTCTTCGTTATACACCATAATGCCTCCGAAACTTCCTTTTAGCCAGCAATAACCACAAAACAGTAGTTATCCAATTTCCATGAACTTAATACTTAATGCATATCATTTTATATCGATTAACACACTTACGGGTCGTACTCCTGATGCACCCGTTAATGGGGGCGCAGACGGCGGGGGTGTGGACGAGACCGCAGGGCAAAAACTAGCCGTTGGCTAGTGGGGAATAAAAAATAGCTAATTTTGACTGATGGGATTGATTCAATTGCTGTATTTGACGTCGAAGAGTTGCGGCGGAGGTGGTCGGAGTTGAAGAGGTGGGTGATTACACGGTGGAAATATGGGTTATCGACTGCTGGAATTGATGGGTCATCGAGAAATGAAGGAAGGAAACAGTAATTGATTGTTATGGAAATATGGGTTATGGGCTGCCGGAATTGATGGTTATGGGCTGCCGGAATTGATGGGTCGTCGATGACCCATAATTGATTGTTTGTGTTTTAATGTTTTAATGATATATTTTAATTAATATTTCTGTGTATAACAAAAAAAAAAATCAATCAAGCCCCGGATCACCTGGACCACTAAACCCTCTATGGCTTGATCTAGGGGCTTGATCATGTGCCACGTCAGCGCCTACGTGGCACAAATATATTGTATCACTTGGGCCTGGATCAAGCCCTACTACCCTTAGCCTTATATCACACGCACATGAAGAACATATGTGCAGGACTCGCGTATGGCAGTACACATCAAGGAAATACACGACATAAACAAAAAAAATTTATTCGAACAAGTAGCACTTAGAACTCGCAAACACCATTGTGGGTTAATGATATTTTGAGATGTTTGTAGTGTGAATGAAAACCAACATTATTAACCTGGATGGCAACAACATGTGATTGTTTATACAAGTAGTATGTGAAGTGTGTTTTTTAGGAACACACGTGTTTAGTGTGTAACAAAAAAAAACGAAACAAGCCAAAAAATCTAGTTTACAGGTTCTATATTAAACTATGTGCATTATGAATCATATGTATGGTGAAAAAAATTCAGAGTAAGCTGTACTAACGAGTCTGATGCACTTAAAGTTTACCCAAAGTAGTGCAATCAAATGTTGGTATTCATTAAATATGCATATTTAGCAAGGATATGTAACTAAGTTCACAATCGAAGTTCCTACACTGGTTTTGGGAAAATGTAGATAACCATTAAGGGCCAAAAGATAATAGCAGTACACAAAGGTTTTCCTACACAGGTTATGTAAAATGTGTGAAATTAGATAGACAAAAAGAAAACAAAAAAGGGGAAAATTAGAAAAGCAGTTAACAAATACGCATAACTAAAAGGAATAGCTAAATAAGAAAGTTTCTGGTTCGAAAAACGTTACAATACGCAAAACATAGCAAAAAAACTAGTCAACGTTCCAACAAAATTATAGTAGTGGACAAATGAGAAGTTAATTAGAACATGAAACGTAGTCGTCTTCTTCTTCGTCTTCTGACTTGTCTTCATAATCTTCCTCATCAGTGGGCTCGCTATCGGAGTCACTGTCTTCATAAATCCCTTTATCTCTTCTTAATTTCTTCTCAATTCCCTTGCTTTTCGGACTTTCTTGCAGTTACGTTTATCAGATCGCGAACCAGCCTGTTACACTTCTTGCACGTGCTTATGTGTTTTTTTTTTCTTCTTAGCCTTTTCGCCTAGACCAACGCTCCACCTACGCTTGCTAGAACCCTTTGTTCGTATACCTTTCGGAGCTGTTATAGTTATAGCTTCAGGTTCTTTGACTTCAAGCAAATCTTGAATTACGAGCGATTTGTTATTACATGACGGCTTGTTGGGTATTGCTTGCCATATTTTTTCCTTAAGTTCTTTCATTTGTTATACCATAGCTTTAAGCAAATCAACGTCTCCTCTTGCCCGATCTGCACATTGGTTGGTTAAGTTGATGAACTCATGTCGAAGTTTAGAGTTTTCATCAAGAGGGGCGCCATATCTGTATTCAATGTTGAACATTGATGATGATAGTACATCGTTTCTCCAGCGCGTGTGGATGTAACCATAAGGGATTTTGTCGAAAAGATCCGTTTTGAATACGCAAAATACGTGTCGGAATAGGAATCTAATCCGAGTATACAAACTGCATGAACACGAAAAAGAGTTCTCTCCAGTGTTGTGAGCTACCTACATCAGCAAGAAAATAGATGTTGGTCAACTAACAAATGAAAATGTTTTAATTTGAAGAGTGGTTAACATTAGTGGAAAAATTACCTTAAACTCACCAACAAAATTTTTTTGTTGGTCGTGGTGCTTAACAAAGTGTATATTCCCTTCGTTAAATGACACTACTCGTTCACGGGAGCAACGATAAAGGCACTCATATATCTCTTCTTGAACATCTTTAAAAATAGATTTTGTGTAGACGTGCGAAGCATGAGGTTGAAATGGAAAGTGGGTCAACATAGGCGGCAACGTTGTTGTTGTGTCATACTGCAATTGTTTTTGAACAAATCGTTGCGCGTTCAAAGTAAAGCATGAACTCAACAAGTGTGTTGCCTTCTCTAGTTCACACTTTCACATCGAGATGTCGTTTTCATTAAACAACACATCGGTAACTCTCTGAAGTAAGAAGGTACCCATTGATGACGTATAGCATACATGCCATTCAACCATTTGTTACCAGATAAATAAAACTCCATTATCATCTCATTCCATCGGTCTTCGAATGTCTCGGGCTTTATGAAGACGTTCCATACAAGCCTATGAACACAAGAGTTTACCTCATTATTACGCTTCATTTCTCCTTTAAGCTTTAAAATACAAACACAAATTAGTAACTTCTGGTTGGTTGAAAACACTTTTTGCAATATCAAAATGTAGGAGGTTGAGAAGTTATGTGTTAGTGTTCCTACATCAGGTTGCTTATACACATGTGGCTGGTGTAGGAAATGCTCAACCGTGGTCAGTGTGGGGTCAGTTAAAAGCTGATGATATGTTTATGTGTTATTGTAGATTATGCTTATGATAAATCTTTTATTTGATCTGATGTGTGTAGCATAACTAGTTTTAGACTACTTGCAGAAGTTGATATTCATGGGTATGAAATATGAAGGGTATGGAGTAATTACCTTTGTAGGTATTTTTTCGGTTACATGCCACATGCATAGTCTATGATGAGATTCCGTCAAAACAGCCGAAACAACTTGTTTCATAGCTGGATCCTGGTCTGTCAAAACCAACTGTGGAGGTTTTCCTTGAGCTTTGATGAAGGTCTCCAATAACCAGATATAGGAGTCAGTTGTCTCGTTGGAGATTAACCCTGCCCCGAAAGTTACACATTTTTTGTGGCAATCAACACCCTTGAAGGGGACAAAAATCATGGAGTACCTACAACATAAGGATTAATGATGTTAGACAGTATTTGATGACAAGTTATTCACAAATATAAAAATAGTGGATACTATCCTGTTCGTATGGTAGGTGGCATCGAACGATCGCAGAACAACTTGTAGTTACTTTGCAATATATCATCAGGCCAGATGATGTTTCTTAGCTCTCCCCCCCTCAACAAGGTACTCAAAAAAGTAGTTGTTGAAGTGGACGTTGTTATCTTTAAACTTGTTGATAACAATCTGTGCATCTCTGTCTGCAATGTAACACCGAACATCTCGAATATGGTTCTTCCAGTCGTCCTTAGTTCCTCTTACAAGGTGTTGACCACCCGTCAAAGAACTTTGACACGATGAGCTTTTGTTGGACCAAAACTCATTGTTTAGAGACCTTGAATAAACTATTTATATGAGAAATCCAGTTGTCTTTACCCCACGTTAGGTCCATGTTATGCTCACTGAGATGACCATGATTGTGGGGCTCATTAAAATGATATAGAGCTTATACTTCAGAGCCTTTTACCACTTTAACGATGACTCTTATACATGTACTGCACCCGGTAAGTTTACTCTTCGTGTTGCGTTGCTTAGATGTTGATGAACTGTTCATAGTGTCAATTGGTTTGAAGCGACGATTACTATGTCTAGAGCAAACAACTTATCGATGCGTCAGAACACCTTTTGTGTAAGTTTTGGTGGTGATCCGTATATCGAAACCTGCTTTTTCTGCATATGACTTGTACATAGTGACGACATATTCCCAACGGTTAAAGACTGCATCTTTTTTAGGTTTTAGAACCGCGGGAACATTCGGGATCTAGTACTTGGTTCCTGTTTGGTGTGAAGTAAAAATTGGGTTGCAAGGTGTCTAAAATAATTAAAATATCAAAAGGTTAAAATGTTGTAAAAAAACATGATTCTTAATATAATACTTTTTTTGTACTTACCTTCGTCATTAATTTCCGTATGTGCATTGTTAACGGCTTGGGTACTTTTTGTCGTGTTGGTTAGATCGGTAGACGCTGATGAGAAGATATGAAGATAACAGAATAGCAGTGTGGTTAACAAGAAGTTAAATATATGTATGTGTACATAGGCTTACATAAGCATTCACAAGCATACGTGTATATCTTACAAATTCTAATCTAAGTAGTGGTAAACTGAAATGACAATAAACGGAGATCTAGTATGACATATCTTTGATACGTACATGTACGCACTTAAAAACACAATAAACTGAAATCAAAATAACCTACACATAAGTAATCAACATAAAAAACAAAACGACATGCCTATCATATTAACCTACATCATATCAGATTAACCTACACATTCTAAAGCACAACAACATCAAATAAGATTAACCAACCCAAAGCTAATGACACAGTGAATGTAAATATAAATTAATCTGCTGGCATGTAAAAGATATCAAGAAACACACCATGGGTACATATAGATGACCCTACACGGAAATACTCAAATTACCTGCACATTTATGAACGACATGTTAGGAAAACAACAAAATTAAATCCAAATTAACCTACACATATGTAATACACATCAACAACACAACAAAATCCCAAACAATTTAACCTGCACAACCTACACCACAACATATACATATCGAATTAAACTACACAAAACTGCTAACATCCTCTCAAAATATAAACCAAATCATTACCAGTTATAACATATAAATGTACAAAAGAATTTGTTACAAAAACAAAAAAAACAAAAAAAAAGATTGAGAAAAAAGGATTGATTGAAACAACTTATAAATAATAATTTGACAAATTGAATTGAACAAAAAATAACCTTCACATAATGATGGTGATTGGTTATCCATCGCCTCTTGTTTACGAATATAAGAATGCGTTGATATATTGATGTTGTGTATATAGGAAAAGCAATTGTTTTTTGAATTTATAAAGAAAACAATCGTTGTGGTTGAAGAACATTTATAATTAATTTGGATTTGATTCTTAACAAAAAATCCGACTAATATAAAAGGGTGATATTGATGTAATATCATGCTAAATAAGGAATGAGTTAACAACGGGTCAATAAAATTAATAGTGAATCATATTATGTTATAAGAAAATGTATCAGTTACAATTACCGATGGTTCAAAACTGATATTAATAATAACGATAACATAACCTGTTGATAGAATTAATCCAATTCGGAATAATTAAGGAGGGTGAAGGATAACTAAAGATCGCAACTACTGATTGAAATTGTTCCTTCGATAATTTATTCCTCCAACATCTTTTCTGATCTGTGAAAAATATATGCGATTGCCTTGAATTTTTAATTGATCGCTGAAATATTCTGTAAGATCAACTTAGTATAATTGAAGACCGCAATATTCTAAAGTGAATTCAATTTCAAAACATCGATTTTCTGATCCTATGAATTAACTAAATGTAGGGATAACGTGATCTGATATTTTAATTTGAAATAATATCAGAATATAAACAATTTAATTAAACAAATATATAATTCCAGCAGCAAAAATAAAACTTTTCATTTAAAAAAATTATGGGATTTTACCTTCCTACCCCCTAATTTAAATAAAAAGTAAAAACAATATGAAATTTCTTATTGGCTGAATCCATTTCTCAAATTTCTTGCAATAAATCAATTTCTCTCTTGAAGTTAAACATATATATATATATATATATATATATATATATATATATATATATATATATATATATATATATATATGTAGGGGAGGGTTATCCTTCAAACAAGTAGTTTCCTAGGAAGACTAAGAATAAATCATAGCCATTGGATCAAATCAATCAATGGTTGAGATTTACAATTACCAAAATCCGTCATAATTTCCTAGAATTACTCTTTCATCATTATAACCGACATAGTTTCCTAAAATTATTCTTTCACCAAAGGTTTTATTGCCAAATGTCAAAATTCTATTGGTTCTTACCATTCCTGGAAAACAACTTATTTTTATTTGAACCCTTTTCTCTCTCTCTCTCTCTCTATATATATATATATATATATATATATATATATATATATATATATATATATATATATATATATATATATATATATATGATTATGATCATATGAGAACCATTTGAAAATTGAGAACCATTTTGTACCATAAAAAAATTCTTTTTAAAAAAGGTAAAAAAAAATTATAAAACAAAAATAAAACGCGAAAATAAAAAAGGTAAAAAAAACCAAAAAAAATTATTTTTCATCCCAATTTCATAAAAAAATATCAGTAAGCAAAAATATACACATGTATAATACTTATTTTTTAATTTTACACATGTTAATTTTTATACATATATGTACAATTAAGATAAATGATAATGTACATATGTGTACATTACTAAATCGAGATGAAATATGAATATACATATGTGTATATTTAGGCGTTTTTTATAAAATTGGGATGAAAAATAAAAATATTTGTTTTTTTTACTTTTTAAATTTTTTGGTTTTTTTTTCTTTTTGTATTTTTTGTAAGTTTTTTTAAGAGGGTTTTCTATGGCTCAAAATGGTTTTCAAAGTTTTAAATTTCAAAAAATTCTCTTAGGATCCTCACCCTAAAGGACATATGTATATATGTGTGAGGCTACAACACCATTACACCCTAAAACAAAAACTTACTTTTTGCTAACTGGGTGACGTAAATCGCCCCATTTTGTAGGCCTCACTACACATAGCCTAACTGCAAACTACGAATGCTTAAAAGGTTAAGATATTACAAGACTAGTCCACACTTATAATTGCAAACCATGGATACTAACTTATAATTGCCAATCTCGGTCCGACCATATGCAAGACTCTAAGTCAAGTTTATGGGGTTTAACCTAGTCGACAATTGTATTGCTGTAGTTTGTATCCGCTGGGTTTGGGTCAAGTGTCTAGACCCGACATCTATTATATTGCCGCATGTGATCACAAACATACGTAGTTCTCTATCACTTATGATATCGGTTGTTTTATACCAAATCGACCATTCTTTTTTTATTAAAATTAATGTCTCGGCTCATGATCATATTTCGGTTTCGTGGGAGTTGCAAGTGTGTGACATCCGGCATTTTTAGGTTAACTCTGTTAACTAAACCCAGTTAAATCCTGTTGACTGTGTCAGTAAACTCCGTTAGTTCTGTCAACTAAGTTAAGGAACTCTTATATATGTAGTGTCATGTATGCATACATTGAGTTAGTCGTGTCATTGATGACCTAAGTAAGAGTAACTAGTTATTTGTAATTAGAATAATAAACTCGTCACACATGTTATAATAAACATGATATGCTACATGTACCTTATATAATAAGTCTAATGTGTTACATGATTTATATGTTACATGACTAGTTGTTATATGCTTGTGAGATATTGTAAGAAAGTTGGGTAATTAAGGTTACACAATATATGGTGTGTTACATGTTAATTTGCTAGATGAACTATTAAACTTTAGGCTAAAGAGTTAATTAGAAAATGTTTTAAAAATTGTAACATGTCACAAATTAAATAAAATAAAGTTATCTAAAGTTTAATAAAATTTATTATGCCTTAATGAGTGTGTAAATGATGAGTAAATAACAATGAATGTTATATTTTTCTTTTCCTCTTCTCTTTGGCCGTAGATCACACACACACACACATACTCTCATATTTTTCATACAAACAATCTCTCTCAAGTATTATCTTCATAACAAAAGACTTGGTGATTTTTGGTAAACAAGGGATTAAGCCTTTGGATCACACAAGTGAGTAGATGGTTATGTTTATATTTTTCTTTTAATTCATATGAACCTTGTATCCAAATGATTGGATCATGAAAGGGGATGATCAAAGTTTGACAAATAAAAAGGATTTTTGTATGAGTCTTGATCAATATTTTGAGTCCTTTATAAATACTTGTGTTTTTATTATGAAATCAAATGGATAAAAATAAGACATGCAATTTGATTTGGTAAGAATGTTTCTTGATGATTGTTGAATCAAAGGATAGAAAAGTTGTGATTTGTAGTTGATTGTGGTTAAACCTGTTTATTGGCAGATTAGATGTTACGGATTTGGATTGTTGATAACTTGATGATATGTTTGAGTTTTTGATCGATTTTTGATTCTATGAACATGTACTTTAAATCTAGTTTTCAGAAAGTCTGAAATCTTAATTTTTGGACACTGTTTGAATACTTTTTATTAATTTACAAAATCAAGATGCAAATCTAAATTAGCGAAAATAATTCTGAGTTGAGTTGTAAATTTCATAACTTGATGATAAAAATAGATATGGATATAATTCTACTTCTAGGATGTTGTAAATTGAATTAGGAATCTAGTCCAATTGGTCTTGCATCAATTGGACAAATATGGAATTTTTGAAAAATTTTTGATTACTGCTGTGTTGTTATAGAAATATAAATCATGTTGTTGTAGTATATGAATATTCTGGACGAATTGGTAAATCCAAAAATTGTGAGGAAAATATATGTTAAACCTAATACTAAATTGTACATGTGTGATTTATTTGGTAATTTAATTGTGAGTTTTGATTGATGAGAAAAATCGGTTTAGGTGGTATAAATTGTTAAAGGTGATAAAGGTGTTGGTTGAATTGAGATAATTGCAAATTGTGATATGTTAGTTGTGGTAAATTAGAACTTTGACTATTTAAGTTAACTTAGAACCAGTTGACTAAATAGTAGTCTTGCTTGTGATGTTGTGAAAGTGTATTGATCATAGAATTGCAAGGAATATGGCTAAGTGTGAATACTTGATGATTGATTAAGTGTGACTAGAATTATAAGGTAAACATTCTAAGTCCAACCTTTTAGTCAAAGGTCAATATTTTAGTCAAAGGTCAATATTTTAGTCAAAGGTCAAAACTTTAATCAAAGTCAACATTAGTCAAAGTCAACAAAAGTCAAA
This sequence comes from Bidens hawaiensis, assembly GCF_021521415.1. Classification (NCBI taxonomy): domain Eukaryota; kingdom Viridiplantae; phylum Streptophyta; class Magnoliopsida; order Asterales; family Asteraceae; genus Bidens; species Bidens hawaiensis. Next base: position 9,931 of record NW_027504566.1, read on the forward strand.
CTTTGGTCAAAAGTCTTTTTAAAAACAATGGGAGATTGTTGGATACTAGTGGTTCTAGGAACCATCCCACAAGTTACTTACGTACTTGCATTTTTTAGGGTCTTAGCACGTGACGTATTTACTTCGCTCGGATTTGTGTAATACCCGAAAGCACCAACAAGGTGAGTTTACGGCCCCACTTTTATACCTTTCCTTTGGGGGAGGAAACATGCAAAACTGTTTTACTTTACTTGCTCTAAATCTTTACACAACCGTTTGGTTGCTTATAACGTAGTGTTTCTTTGCCATGGAAAGTACTCACAAACATCGGACCGTTAACTAAGGTTAACTGGCGTGGTAAATTTAAATAGTACTATTGGGTTTGACAAACCCCACCCTGCATTATTCTCGACTGGAGGTCGAACGGGGTGTAACTTTGACCAAACATTGTTAAGTTTTGGCAATACTTGACTTGAGGCAATAACTAGTCAGCTTTGGTCGTGATGGAAACATAACACTATGCGGCAACGAGTTAACTAAGTGTAGTTAACCATGGGCCACTTTTATTTATAAATGTTTATGAACTGATAGAGCATAACTTACTTTGAAAACCTGTGAACTCACCAACCATATGTGTTGACTCTTTTTAGCATGTTTTCCTCAGGTCACTAGCAAGCACTTGGATTAGGATAACATTGCATGCATGGACTCGCATTGGTTTAAGTTTGAAAACATTTACTTGATATTGGTTTTGCGCTTGTAGCGCCATGAGTTATTTAAACTTGTTTGGGAGATGGCTCCCGCACTTTGTTTAGCTTCCGCACTAGCACTTAAGTATTCTAAACATTTTATTTTGATTTGTTAAAACTTTTAAGACCATGTAGATGTCGTTTAGTGTGATTAACGTGTTCGGATCCTGGTTTGTCACCCGCCTTACGGTAAAACTCCGTTAGTGGAAATTTGGGGGTGTGACAAAGTGGGAGGAGAGAAGTTGGGAAATTGGTTAAGTATAGGGTGTTGTTGTTGGGTTTGAACGGTGGTAAAAGAAACTGTTTAACGGTTTAAACCCGGTTTTAATATTCGTTTAATAGTCATTAATCATATTAACAAATAAACGAGTAAAACGCAGAGGAAGATAAAACTAATAACAACCAAAATGAAACCCAAAAGAGGATCCATTTTCAAACGATACGAGTACGAGATCTAAACAACCCAATAACGTTAAACGTAATAACGGTATTTATATTGTACCTCGGTTATACACAATCGGTAGAGACACCGAAGAGTAACGAGCGTAACCAGGTAACAACACAATGAGATCCAATGACAACTCCGGCGACGACAACGACTTGCGGCGGCGGCGGCGAACAGCAGCAGCACCACGGGGCATCGGAAACAATAGCACAGTAGCAGTGGCGGGGCGGCGGCGGTGCTCCAAGACAGCAGCGGCTCGCGGCGGTGTCGATACTCCGGCGGCGGCGGTCCGGCGCGACAATGGCGGCCGGCGGCTGTAGTTGTAGGTGTATGGTGGCTAGGGTTTTAGTGTGTAATGGTGTGTTTTCTTTAAGATGATAACAAGAGGGTATAATTATAGAAAGAGATTAGGATTTAATCCCCAATTAAACTGAATGGGCTTTGAGCCCAATCACCACACTAACAGCCTATTGGATCTACGTGGAATTATTCATGCATGTGCATGCATGATAGTATGATTATTATTTCTTTTATGTTTTATGTTTCTGTTTTTATTTATGTTTCAATAAGACCGGGTCATTAGGAAGGTTATTGTTATGGAGTAGTGGGCAGCTGAGTCACAAGAGTTTGTTTAGTCTTCCTTGATTTTCGTTTGTTTCTTATTTACTAGTTCAAGTTTGTTTCGAAACGTTGTATTAGTTTGGCTATTTAAAGCCTTTGCAGTTGTTTAATGAATGTATCGAATTCAGTAATTATTGTGTTCATTTTATGCACTTGACACTTCAAAGCCTTTGTCCATCATGAATCCATTTTAATTGTGTCTAGCCAGTTAACTATTTAAGTGGGCTTGATGTTCGTTATCCTTGGTGTAACTCTTCTCGGGTCACAACCGGGTCGGCCCGCGTTGACTTGATCCAAACCGTATATATTTCCAACAGTTGTCTTCCCAATTAAGAAACAAGGCATGATGAAGAGAATTAAACCTGAGTGAAAAGACTAAACAACCCCTCCATTTAACGACGAAATAAAGAAGGGCTTACTTTTGCCCGTCCAAAAAGTAGAGGGACTGAAGTAGCGCAATAATAGGATACACCTATTTTGTTTTGTGTGTTGCACTGCCAACAACAAAATTCAGCTTATGTTGATTGAACATACATATATAGTATAGTGCCTAGTGGAGCTCTGACTCACAATGTGGATGTGTATGTGGATTGTTGAACCCCGTATGATTCGTATCAATAACAATAACCACTAACAGATCTCAGATATGTGTTTATACTATTAATACAATTAAGGATCTAGCTCATAATTAACATTGATTCAGTGTTATATAAGTATATCTATTATCAATATATTATCTGTATAATATTAGGTGAAGCTTGAGAGAGAGAGAGTTTGGACAACAATTCGTTAATTAACTCACCAAACTTCTTTTTCAGTTGTGAACAGGAGTTCACTATATATAGAAGGTGATCTGGTTCGCTAACATCCCCTAGCGAACCAGCCTCTCCTTCGTTACATACATTAACATAGCGAAACATCCCCTAATTCGTTAACATCCCCTAACGAATCAGGAGGGAATATATTTAATGTCTAGTTTCCCAACATCCCCTAGCGAACTAGACTATAACTTAACGAACTAGTTATTAAATAAATTAATTATTACATTAACTAATAAACAAAAACGTTAACGATAAATACAAAGACTCTAGACGCAAAACCGTGCACTAACAGACACCCCTCGTCTTGAGCTCTTTGTCTTTAACTTATTTGAAGCGCTTGGACTGCCAGTCTCTGCAACTATGAATTCCATGTTCATGATACACACGAAAAACTCGTCGGAATTGCATAGCCAGGTCGTAATCTTCTTGGCGCTCGAACAAAATCTGCTTCCTGAAGAGCACGTCATTGTCGGTCTCTGATAAATTAACCAACCACATCGGGTCGATTATCTTGATGAGCTTGGTCTGCAGTCCTCGACCACGAACAATAACGGCCTCGCCTGTACGATTATCATAGTACCAACGGTTGAAAGACAGATAAATATCTTGTGGCATTGTCTTCACAGGAACCTGCTTCATTGTCTTTGGAGGCTTCACCTTCAAAACAAGTTTCCTCCAGCCAGTCCTTGGATCAATCTCATCAATATGCTTTCGTCTAGGGACTTGAGGCTTAAAGAACTTGAAGCCGTGATTGACCTCAAAGAGAAGATGACGATGAAACATATCAGCATGCTGGTGACCCCTACGATTTATAAACGGACGTCTCGCGAGGGTTCGTACATCCCAACGCGGTAGAGTTAAAACGTCTCTTATACTGGACACCCTTCTCCCATTTGATTATACATACCTTAAGGTCCGAATCATAAGCCCATGAAACAATGTCACCGTTTACCTTTGAAACGGTCTTGAAGGTAGTCACCTGATTAGCCTTAACCCAAGCAGCAAAAGTATCTTTTCTTTCTTGATCTACATAACGATAAGCACTGATAATTTACCCACTTTATGACGTTTGAACCATCTTTCTACGTCCTCATCAGTCACTTCTTTGAGTGAGGGTAATGTTCGCTGCACAACCTTTTCCAATTCATCCTCAGTCTCTTTAAACACCTCTTCTTGAAATATCGGAGCACCTTGATCAACGTTCGTGTGTTGATACAAGCCCGGGTACTCATCAGCAGTCACATCGTCCATTTCTACATCCTCGTTCTCATAAATAAAGTCCGTATTTATCTGAAGTGACGGATCAACTTCCAAACCTTCCTCATTCTCTACCTCAACATCTGGCTCAGCTTCTAAAGCATTTAGCTGATCATCATTCAGCCCAAGTAGTATAGAAATCTGCGTCCGTGTCAACGATCTTTCTACAAACTCCCCAACCTCTAACTCATCTCTATTCACCACACTCTTAACCACCCCTGATCCATCAACAAATATCACTGTGTTAGCTGCAATCATTTCAATTGGCTTGGCAGGTGTTGGATCTTGATAAATAATAATTTGTTTGCTCGAATCATCAACGCCACTAACACCAACACCAGAGGATGAACCATGCGATTGTTTAGGCTCACCTCCTGCACCGGATTCATCAGGATCTTCATCGTCGTTCTTGAGTTTCTTTAGGGCATTTTCTTTACAAGTTAATTGTAAAATCAACTCTTCTTGTTCCTTTAATTTCACCCCCTGAGACTCAACAATCGTACGTAACGACTTAGTCTCCTTCTGATAGAAAGAAATATAACTCATCATTCGTCGTTGATTCTCCATGAGTTGTTCTTGATTTTGACGATCAGCTGCCATTTGATTTTCATATAGATGTAGCAGATTTAGCAGCATTTCAGTTTGATGACTTGGCGGCAAGTTGTATAAAGATGGGTGTACCGGTTGAACAGGTCCTTGAGGCCGAGTGATTCTCATGAATGAGACATCACTAGGCGGAGGTGGAGGAGGAGGAGAAGTAGTTGTTGGCGGAGGAGGAGGTCTCATTGATGTAGTAGGAGATACTGTAGACAATGCAGCAGGAGGTCTCGGTATCCCGGTTAACACCATTTTGAGGAATAAGACCGAGCCTCTCGTGTGACACCAACGTCGTCGTCAACGTAAGCATCAGAGTGCTAGTAGTGGGCCGCACTACCGAGCGTTGAGGAGTTGATTGACGTTGCGACACCCGGTAATTCCCCAATCCTATAAACTAAGTAATCAACCTAATAAATGGGTGATTGTGAATATTATGCGCGCTATGTTAGAATCAGCGCGGGCAATTGTTATGTTCGCCCTGCGCGAGCGCGCTATATTAGAATCAGCGCGGGCATTTGTTATGTGCGCCCTGCGCGAGCGCACCATGTTAAGAACCAGCGTGGGCATATGTTATATGCGCCATGCGCGAATGTTTTGGCTTTATGTTTTCATGTAACTTAACGTTATGTTGTCTAATGGGTTGACCGTCACGCATGATGCTAAGGCGGGTGCACCCTAAATCGTTTATGCGCGTGCGGAAGGGAACTAACCTCCCCGCATGGCGGGAACATTGAGAGCTAGTTTGTCTGAAGCTCCAAGATGGAATTGACTTCAACATGACTGATCACTATGTTGAAATACCAAGACCACCTGGAGAATCTACAAATGAAACTCAATGTCCCTAACTGCGAGAAGGTTACGCACCTACCCGCAGCAGAGAAATGTCCTTCACGCAGAAAGCTATGCACACAAAGTGATACGCACAGAACACTTAGTCTATTCTCCAGATGTAAGGAGATTACTCCCGCCCAAAAGGAAACAGTAGCGTGTTTCAGAGATTTTCCACTTTTTACTGTACACTGACAAAAGTACCTGAAAAAGCACACTGTAACATGAAAAGTCAACTGTCAGCCACCCTACTCCCACCAACCACAGACCTGCATGTCCTGACCAAATCAAATCAAAATCTTTTATCCACTACTCCACTTTTAAAAACAATAATAATTTCCATACTTTATCATCATTACACCTAGATATGAAAAGATTAAAATCCCCTAAAGCAAGGGATTGTGTTCCCTTGAGTTTGCCTATAAATATGTAACCTAAATTATCACTCAAACACACTTCAAACTTCTCTCTTAAGAACTGCAAACTTGCACTAATCATCTCCCAAGCATCCATTGTTTTCATTTCCGATCCTGTTACTAGGTAAGCCGAGATTATAACCTTGAGATCTACTTTCCAACCCTTATATTCTCCTATTTATTGATCTTAATATATATACTTCTTGTTATTTAATCGTATTCTAGACCTTCAATTCAAAGGCCAACACCAAGAAAACCCGAATCTCGATTAATCCCTTAACAAGAACCATAGGTGAGTCTCACAGCCCCTATTTTCACTATTTTCACTGTTTTTAAACTGTTTTCGGGGCGAGGGACACGTACTTAAATTACGATTTATCATGGTATACTTACAAGCTATGCAAACGATTATGTGTTTAAATTATGTTTCATGATGAGCAATGCAAACGGTTATCTATGATTTATGATGTATGTGCACCAGAACTCGAGTAAGTGATCACTTTACCATTGGAACTCTAAGGGTAGGGACTGCTGGTTTGATCCGCCCACTCGTAGGGGTCGCACCTCTTACACAGACGAGTGCCTAGTATGGTCATGGGGCAGTACTATGGGTTTGAGCCCGCTCGTAGAGGTCGCTCCTCTTACGCAGACGAGCGCCTTGTTTTCCGGCACAACGTCCGCGCGTAACCCGCGGGACGGTATTACAGTATTATTTCGCTCATAGTGGCAGCGCCACTTACACAGACGAGCACGGCTTTTTAGAAATGTCCACGCATAACCCGCGGGACGGTATTACAGTATTATTTCGCTCGTAGTGGCAGCGCCACTTACACAGACGAGCACGGCTTTTTAGAAATGTCCACGCGCAACCCGCGGGACGGTATTACTTATTTCGCTCGTAGTGGCAGCGCCACTTACACTGACGAGCACAGTTCCCAGAAATGTTCGCGCGTAACCCGCGGAACGATTTTATCAGAATATGTTGATAGGACTATGATTTACCAAGCATGTGTTTTAATAATGCTATCAGAATTATGTTTCAGAATGATTTTTATCAAATTATGACGCGATTCGATTTATCAACTTACTAAAACTTGTGAACTCACTCAGTTTATACTGATTCAAATGTTTTACGTGTCTTTCAGGAGATAACTAGGTAGCGCATGGAGTCACACTTAGAGCACCTCACGCTGAACATCTAAAACTAGCTTTTTGGAAGATTTTAGTTCTATCCCTTCGATGCGCGTGGTTGTTCTCGCCGCGCTAGGGGATATGGCGTGGAAATCTTCAACAGTTTTTCATACTTGGATGTTTTTATGTAATTTTTAAACAATGTAATGTATTTGTATTAAACGTTTCATGCGCAATGAAAATCTTATCTTGAATGTTTG
>NW_027504567.1:0-17342 GCF_021521415.1 Bidens hawaiensis
AGCTGGGAATGAGGTACATTTCTCAAACATGGAAGCGAAACTGAGGAAAATGCTAGAAGACATTAAGGCTCTAAGTTTTCTTTGCTTTTCGAATAGGTCCAATTCTTTATCAATCTCATGATTAGGTTGGTGAAAATAAATCTTATGTAATATGTTGCAAGTGTTTTTGTTCCGTTTTGTCCATTTTGAGCGTTCTTAATTTAGTTTACCTTTTGAAGAAAATAAAAAAACGAAAAGATGTGAGGCTTTAACTACCCTAGTTGCTAGACCGTCGTTGTCATTTAAACAATTCATATTTCAAGTGCGTGCTTCAAACATGCTTCTTTTATTAAAATCCAGCTTTCATCTCATCACCAAATCACTAAAAATATAATTAATAAAATAATATATAAAAATAAAGTTTAATACATGTCAACACGGCATGTTAAAAGTCAACACGGCATGTTAAAGACTATTAATATAACCCCAATTAATACTTCATCAAACACAAAAAGGATTCATGTGTGTTACAAGAGGGACTCCATGGCATTCAAGATGTGTGGATCTTTCTTCTTTCAATTCATTTAGTTTAAGGTAAGACACTCAACATTAACGTTCTTTCGATCCACACGATCAATCAGTCACTTTACGATCCAGTGTTCTCGATCAATAATGTTTGATTTGATCAAACACGATTAGTGATCGATATGCATCTATCCTTTATTTTTTGTGCATGATTTCTATTTGTTGCATGTGTATGCTCTTTCTGTTGGCAATGCCATGAAGTTGATCATTAGCTTCTACTTATCCGTGTTTATCTAGTCTTTGTCACTGATATAAGTACTATAATATAATAACTACTAAACAAATGAGTATTACTAACGAAATAAAACTACTTATATTTCCAATGACCAATCATTGACAGAATTCCATCGTTTTGAATGCCAACAGGTGAATCGAACTCTCATTCTCTCAAAATATTATCAAAGTTTAGATAGAAAGATATAGAGAATGTATGCATCAAATCACTGGGGAGGCTCATTGGAAATTGCAAATGATGATCATGAAGATCAACACAGGCGGATTAACAACGACACTGATAGAGCATCATTATACAACCTTCAAAGCCAACATAGTGGAGTCTTGGATGAGACTCAACAAAGTTGGCTGCTCAATCCAGATGATGCTTCCAGAAAGAAGAGCAAGACAAGGTATGTTGATTTAGGGTGCATCGTTGTAAAAAGGAAAGTAGTCAAATGGACGGTGATCGTAATCTTCGCTGCTTTTCTTGTGATCGGGGTTCCGATCATTATTGCAAAGTCGTTGCCGAAGCATAAATCGCGGGCTCCGCCACCGGATCAGTACACGGAGGCGTTGCATAAGGCTTTATTGTTCTTCAACGCCCAAAAATGTACGTTTCTTGAACTATATATCGATCTTAATTATTTTTCAACATATTTGACTTCCATGCTTCATAATATCATGTATGTGTAGCGTGTTGAACACATCTTTTGAATATTTCAATTTTCATATAGATCAACTAGTGGATCTGAAGTTTTCTAAGAAATTATATTAAGATGCTAAAAGTTAATATTAATATAATTAATGGAACATGTCACTTTAGCTGTTTATACTAAGGTTCCTTTAGTAGCCTTTTTAGTGATAAAAATATAAAATATATATCTTCTTAATCGGTAAGAGGTAGATGATGTTTGGTTCACTTAAATGTTAAAAGACACTTTCTAATGGTTTATGATGTCTTTTAGTGGGTAAGTTGTATAGACATCCTATTAACTGATTCAGAGACTACATCTTTATCATTCACGTCGCTACTATACATAAGGTTGCCAAACAACCCCTTGTTTTTTCTACTAATAGTTTACATGTAACTAAGTATAACGTCTTTTAATAAGGTTTTCCATCTATTGAAAGTATTATAATCAAAATTACTAATATTTTTCTAAAAATCAAGATCGGTTACGTTATGCAATTTGCATTATATATTGACCCACAAAATGCATAATACATAGGTGTGTGACATGCTTGATAGTTTGTCTATTGATGAATTCAAATATGGCATTTTCAATTTACCCTCTACTACTCTACATGCATGTTTATAATATATAGTTCAAAACATGTAATTTAAAAGAATCTGAAAAGAAATATAAAACTAAATCGTTAGTTATTTATAAAGATGTTTATTTCTTATATCTGTATATATTTTACGTGATTTAACATAAATAATTGATTATATAACATAGTCGACAATCTTACATTTGAGAAAAATTGTGCAGCTGGAAAGTTACCAAAGAACAACGGGATCAAATGGAGAGGGGATTCAGGGCTTCAAGACGGATCGGATGCAACAGATATCAAAGGGGGTTTGGTCGGGGGATACTACGATGCTGGTGACAATACTAAGTTCAATTTCCCTATGTCATTCGCCATGACAATGTTGAGTTGGAGTGTAATCGAGTATGAGCACAAGTACAAATCCATCAAAGAGTATGATCACACTCGAGAACTTATCAAATGGGGAACCGATTACTTGCTTCGTACCTTCAACTCCTCGGCTACTATAATCGACCACATGTATGGCCAGGTGGGTGGATCTCAAAATGGTTCAACCACACCAGATGATCACACGTGTTGGGAAAGACCTGAAGACATGGACTACAAGCGGACTTCACAACTGATTACATCTGGCGCTGATCTGGCCGCAGAAATGGCAGCTGCATTTGCAGCAGCGTCCATTGTCTTTAAAGACGACGTTGCATACTCTAAGAAGCTTGTGAAAGGTGCCTCTACAGTATGGACATTTGCCAGAGATGGTGGCAAGCGTAGCCCATACTCTAGAGGCAATCTTTTCATAGAACCCTACTATAACTCCACAGGGTACTATGATGAGTACATGTGGGGTAGTGCTTGGATGTACTACGCCACTGGTAACGCTAGTTACTTATGGTTAGCTACGAACGAAGGATTACCCAGACATGCGAAAGCTTTGTCTGATAACCCAAGTATGCGGGTTCTAAGTTGGGATAACAAGTCGCCTGCAGCGATGCTCTTGTTAACAAGAATGCGCTTGTTCTTGAACCCCGGGTTCCCTTACGAGGACTTGTTACGTAGCTATCACAATGCCACCTCGCTCACCATGTGTTCGTACCTTCCACAATACAACACCTTTAACTGGACTCAAGGTACATATATATGTATAACAACTTTTTTTCATAATTAATGTACATACATACCTTAAAACTCAAAAGGCGAGTCACGAAACATGTATGTAACGTCTTTGTAGGAGGACTAATCGACCTCAGCCAAGGCAAACCACAAAATCTACAATATGTCGTTAATGCAGTGTTTTTGGCTTCGCTTTACGCTGATTATTTGGACGCTGCTAATCTTCCTGGTTGGTATTGTGGCACCGCGTTTATTCCAACGAAAACGCTCCGGGACTTTGCCACTTCTCAGGTTTTAACACTTTAATATGTGCATGTTCATGTGTTCTAAAAGCTTAAATATGTATAAATATCTAATTCCTTATAAACTTATTATATATATATATATATATTTGTAGATGGACTACATATTGGGAAATAATCCTATGAAAATGAGCTATGTGGTGGGACACGGCAAAAAGTTTCCAAGACACGTTCACCATCGAGGTGCATCAATACCAACCAACAATATCAAATACTCATGCCAAGGCGGGTTTCAATGGTTGTCTTCGGGTAAACCTAACCCGCACAACATCACGGGTGCTATGGTCGGCGGTCCGGACCGATTTGATAAGTATAAAGACGTGCGTGCCAATTACAGCTACACCGAACCCACCTTAGCCGGTAACGCAGGTTTAGTTGTTGCACTTGTGTCGCTCACTGCGACCGCAGGTGATGGCGGTGTCGACAAGAACTCTATGTTTTCGGCAATTCCACCGTTGTTTCCGCCAGCACCACCACCTCCACCACCGTGGAGACCATGAAGACCTTTGTAGTTAATATAAACACAATAACTTATACTTGTTACATTTTGCATTAATAAATGAGTTTCTATTGAGTCTTTATATTCGTCGTAAGATTTTATTATTAGCTAATTAGTTAAAGTACTATTATTATATATACATCATGCATTCATGCGTGTGGTTCTTTCTTCCCACTTTTCTTACCTACCTCGCATGCTTACAACTACCCTTCGGCCACGTCTCAATCACACCCATTTTTTTATAGTGGTCAAAGTGGTCGATTAGTTAGATCTTTGATATTTTAGTCTTTATTTATTAAGGTTATTTCGGTCTTTGAACAAGTATTGCCTTAGATTTAAGTGCACGAAAATGATTAAACAAAATCACATAATGCCATTAATAAATATATTTTATGATTACGGATTACCTATGATCTTTTATGCCAAATGAAAAGTAGTTTCAGTAATAAAGTTACTCAATGTTAAAAAATTTTCTTTATTAAATTATGATTTTTCTAAAACAATAACTTTTCCAAATTTGAGCTATATTCTTGATTTGAAGTTAGATTTACAAGGATTACATGGAATGATTTTTTTTATTTTTTATTTTACGTGTTTATTAGATTACTTGTAATATATCATAAGGGTAAAGAGTTAAAAAAAAAGGAAGACAAAAATTAGAAATGTAAGAAGGATTTTGGATCACACAAAATACCTTTTAAAAATAAATTCAGAAAAAATACTAAAAAAATCATAACTCAAAATATAAATAAAAATAAAAAGAGTTAAAAAAAACTAAAATGTTTCTTCTATCATTATTGTTAAAAAAATGCGAAAAAAAAATTGACAAAAAGACACAATGCCGAGATCAAAGACACAATGAAGAAAATGAACAAAAAACACAATTATAACAAAAAAAATACACAATAGATCGCAAAATATAACAAAATGTCGAACAAAATATAACACAATGTTGATTAATATAACACAATACAAAGAAAAAAAGACACAATGTCAAGAAAAAAGACACAATCAATGACGAAATAAACACAAAACACAATAATAAACAAAAAAATACAATGACTTTTTAACTTACCATTGTTTTTTTATGAGAACGCGAAAGACGGTGGAAATATTTTTGTGTTTTTACTTTTTTCGTTTTTTTATTAAATTTTGAGTTATGATTTTTTTATTTATTTCTTTAAATTTTTTTTAAAAGGTTTTTTATATGGCTACAAATCCTTCTCATCCATCACATTTTATGTATATTGTGGCTAACGGTTCTATCACCCGGAGAAAATACAGTGTAGCAAATATCTAGGGGTTGATGACGGTGTTCCACTCAACCTAGGGTTCCCGAGGGTATCACCCACTCTTCACCCTTGCAATTGAACAATTTTGAATTTTTAGTAATTCACATTCTTTGGTATACAAATACAGTTAAATATTTTTTATTACAAATTTTCAACATTCACTTTTGTTGAGAACAACTAATTCACACACATCGTGTATATACTCCTAAATATGCACATTGTACATTATAGGACTAGATTGCTTAGGCTATTTGTAGTAGGGGGTTATATAGGTCCGGCTCCGAAAAAGCAAAAAAAGTTTTGGGCCGATGCGAAAAAATTTTTGGGCCTTAATTTAAAATGCGTATTTTGTTGGTTTAACCAATTAAATTTTTATGTGTTTATTTGGTTATAATTTGGGTTGTGTAAAAAAAATTTGTATAAAAATAGGATTAAAAATGTCTCAAATGAGACTAGAACCCATAACATTTTGGTTGAGAGTAATACCCGTTTGCCACTAGACCAACCTAGTGACCATATAATAGAGTTTAAACATAAAATATATATACATATTGTTCTTAATAAAAATAAATATAACTTTTTAAAAAAAATCCGGGCCTAACGGGGTGTCGGGCATGTGGCCGTCGACCACCCCGCCACCCCTATGGGCCGGCCCTGGGGTCACAAAAATGGGGGGTTTGACACGTGACAAAAAGGGACGACATATAGCCCCGAAGGCAATGTTGTAGCCCAACCACCCCCACCCCCTAGTTGATTGTCACGTCATCATTACCATAACACAAGTGACATGTCATTACTGGTGAGGTTTAACCAAAATAAATTGTTGCATCACTTCTTTGATTAGTGAGTTTAAACTTTAAAGCTCCCCAACTTTAATTGAAATATCAATTCTTCAGCTGATAGGTTTCTTTTTCTAAAGGAAAATTACCAAATTAGCCCAATCATAAATGGAGATTTCATAAATGTCCCTCTTAATTCAACATTTCGAATTTGTTCTTATAGAGGTGGGTAGTGAAAAGACCTAAATACTCATAAAGGATCATCCGCGGGTCATTCGGGACTTCCTCAGGAGTCACCCGTGGAACATTCTCATCACCCGCATGACTTAAGTCAGAGGAAGATTTAAGAACATTTCCAGAGACTACATGCGGGTCGATCAGGACTCCCTTAGAACTCATCCGCAGAGTGTTCCCTTCATGCGCAAAGATGACTAAAGAGTGACATCAGCAAACCAGTTGTAACTGACTTCCTTCTAAAAGATTTACGTGAAGATCTTTTCTTGGGAAGCACGTGATGTAACAACTAATTAGATAATGACATATGGCAAGGTTGTTATAATCATACATATGGTCAGTTGTCCCGTCCTATCATATGCGGACACGTGTCCAGTTTGTTACAAAGAGCATCTTCTATAAATGGACAGTTGTACTGTAGGTTCCTGAACGCGGATCGTACACGGGAAATCTCTAACAACGCAGGTGCGGAATCCCTGCGTATATAGGTACGAGTGTAGATATTGTAGAGATTGAATACACGAACAATGAACACGAGCTATAAGGTAAACACGTTATATTGAATAACTAAACACGTGACAGTAAGTCACTGTTACAGAGAACAAAACGAAACAAAGCGTAACCAAAAACCCTAACTCACGTTCTCTTCTGTTTCGGCTGAAACAGTGTATTTAAACACGACAACTTCGCCACTGGCGAAGTTGTCAGTAACCTCGCTAAATCAGCAAGTTCGCCATAGCGAACTTGCTGATAACTTCGCTAGTTTACAAAACAAAACATAAACAAACCATTAACTATATTACAGACTCGATAACAAATACTAGACTATGAACTACTGACAAACATGTACCAACAGACTCCCCCTTGGCAGTAGCTTCATATCTTGATCTCTGAGTCTTGTAATCTTGCACTTTCACGCGTGCGCCCCTTCTCTCACACAAACCGACACAACTCCTTGATATTTCCTCGCTTGATCCTTCCAAGCAGGAATGTAGAAGATCTTCTTGTTGTTCAGCACTTCCAGATCAGCCTGCGATAGATTAACAAGATGCATCGGGTCATAAACCCGAAGAACTTCTTGTTCGTCCTCATCTTCCATAACCGCCTCAGCTGTCTCGCAATCCACATACCACCATTTCAGATCTGTTAGGACATTCTTGGGCATGACTCTCATTGGTACTTCCTTCAGATGTCGGACTGGTTTATACTTCATAACCATCCATGGTTTTCCGTCAGCCCTCATTCCCCTATCTTTATCTTCTATCAATCTTCCTTTCTGAGGCTTTAGCAGTTCAAACTTTTTGTCTTTGATGGCTTCTTTCCAGACGATCTTTTCAATAATTCTCGCCATATTATCGTTACTTCTGTTAATTAGCCCCAGTCTTGCTAACTCTTTCACCTCGCATTCCGGTAGGGAGTTTAGAGATCTCAATAATCTTTTAAAGTATTGAATGCCGTCGTACCTTTTGATCACAAATAATTTCAACTCTTTGTCGTACAACCAGCATATAATACCTTTCTTCGACTCTGCATAGCCCTTTATATTATACGTCTTTCTAAACATTGTTGGCACTGCAGGCTTCTTAGTTTTAACAAACCATTGAGCACACCCTTCTTTCCAATTTGGTTGCTCCTCCCATACCGTATCATCTACCACATTCTCATCTCCCAAATCTGCTCTTTCAACAGCTGGAATCTCATGTTCCACTGCGTCATCCACGATCTCTCCTTCTTCCAACACATTCACCACATCAATATTTTCTCCAATCCTTTCAATTTCCTCCACGGGCAACACATCATCGTCATCATCATTCACAAAGTCATCAACCTCCTCCTCATCTAACTCCTTCAAAGCATCGATGACGTCTTCAACATCAGCATCGTCATCAACATTCACAACATCATCACCCGCTGCATCAGTTGACTCCCCCTCAGCTGTGGAAGCCCCAAGATCCTGAGAGGTTCTTGGCAGCTCACCACCTGCACCCGAAGGTGCGTTGGGATCATCGTCATGATCTTGTCGTCTCTTTGTCCTCAACTCATCGCCCCTGCAAGTCGTCTCCCCCTGAGATGCCAAGAATTCCTTGAAGGCATCGATAGTTCGTCCGTGTTCTACCAGGAGGGCGGCTTGGATTTGATTGGCTTCCACCAGGCGGTCAATGGTCTTCGATTGTTCAGCAACAATACGCTCCAGCGAAGCAATCCGTTCAGAGTCTGAAGCAGGCGATGGAGTTGGTGGAAAAGTAGCAGCTGAAGTGACCGCAGGTGGTACACTAGGTAACCCTGCAGTTGTTGTAATTGTTGAGTCGACGAAGCGTGCAACTACCACCGGGGGATCAACCAGTTGGGGTGGTAGCGACACAACTGCTGGTGCCGACGCCTCGACCGTAGTAACCTGTGCAGTAGTAGGCAATAGAGACATACCTGACAAGGCAGGCGGAGCAAATCGTACGAACCTTGAAGTCTCCCCCGCTCCAGTGGCCATACCTTGTCGTTCTCGACGTGAGCGTTTCAGCACAAGTCGGACTGCCTCTTCCTCATCTTCATCATCTTCATCCTCATCCACAGCCCTCGGCCGCTTACCCGATATCCTCTCCCGAGTCACCAACAACCGTCTGGCCTCAGCAAATGTTTCATCCAGCTCGGTTTCAGCTACCGAAGTAGCCGCTGAGGTAGTACCCAAAATCTGAGAACCCGAGAGATCCATATCGAACAGACCGTGTCCACTGAAGGCAGCATCCAGATCAATGTTTGCAGCAGCAGACACAGCCTGCGATGAAGTAGCTGGCACAGCAGCAGAAGTGACAACAGGCGCAGCTGATACAGCATGAGGTGCTGCCGCCTGATGTGGTTGGGGATCCCTGAACTCATCCCCGCCTGCATGGACATACTCTGGGTTAATTAGATACCCGAAAAGAGGAGTATGCCTGGGACGACGCTCAGGGTTGCTCCGAGCGCTTGACGTCCTGCACTGAGCGAAGATACGCTTAGTGACACACTCAACGAATCGTATCGGGCGCCTTTGCGGTAGAGACGGAGCAATGTGATTGATAATCATCTGCAAGAAGCGCGGATACATAGTGAATCGCTCGCGCGCCGCAGCCCGTATTTGGCGATCAATCTCATAGAATATCATCTGACTAAATGAGTATCTGCGATTATAAGTCAGCGCAAGCATAGCCGATTGCATCGTTGCCCCCATTCCGTCTGTCCCTCCCTTCCTGCCGGACATGCAAACAATCAACACATGCATCAAGAACCGCCATTGGTCCAGCAGAAAGCCTTTCCTCCTTTGTGAGTCCCCCAGCGGACCCGAATAACCCATTCTCAAATATGCTCCATCACGGAAAGGAGCTGTGAATTCCGTAGGGTCATCTCTGGTTTCTGCACCGAACTGCAGAGCCAACCGTATATCCTCAGAAGAGAATTGTATGTTTTGGCCATTTACGGTTGCTCGTATCACCGAAGGCTCAGCCCTGCAATCAAGGTAAGCTGTCTTCCAGAAGTCCTCAATGTTTGGCAGGGAGATGGGCAGTGTTGTCGTTAAAGCATGAAATATCCTTGATCGCTGGAGAAATGTGATAATCTCCCTGAAATCATCTAAGCCTCGTGCATCTGGATCTAAGGTGATATATTGGTTGTGGGATGGAAAGAATTGTCGTTGGTCATCACCGTCATTACCACCAG
The DNA here is from genome assembly GCF_021521415.1 of Bidens hawaiensis. Taxonomy (NCBI): domain Eukaryota; kingdom Viridiplantae; phylum Streptophyta; class Magnoliopsida; order Asterales; family Asteraceae; genus Bidens; species Bidens hawaiensis. The sequence continues at coordinate 9,956 of NW_027504567.1, forward strand.
TTCCTCCAACAGCAGCCATATCTGCACCAAACAAGACAAGTTAGAGAGCAGTAGTGTATTCCACAAGTTCGCATAGAACCAAGTGCGAAGTTGTGAGGTAACCAGTACAGGCGAAGTTAAGGGTGAGGCGAAGTTGGAGACAACTTCGCTTCGTCCTTAAGTTCGTCTGAAAACTGATAAGGCATTTGAAATAGGCGAAGTTAAATTCTTGGCGAAGTTACGGTTAACATCGCCACTGGAGAACTTAAGCCGAGGGCGAAGTTGGGGACAACTTCGTCATTGGCGAACTTCAGCCACTGGCGAAGTTGAGGATAACTTCGCCAAAACCTTAACTTCGCCAGAACCAGAACCAGCGACTGTTCAGATTCAATCGATTTTGTCCGATGATTTTCGGACAAAATCGATGATTTATAAGTGAAGAACAACATATTTCAAAGGATTTGAGACGTAAGGCTCGTCCATGATCACGTAACAAAGGGTCGGAAAAACTTGGTTTTGAAAGACCGACGATCCAAGGTCTCGAACCGGGTAAACTATTACGAACGAGAGAGGTAAGATACAAGTGATAACACATACCACAAGAATAATAGTAACAAGAAACACAAGATCGAAAAGACGATTGAGTATAAAGATCGCCGAAGGATTTGAGGTTTTATGTTCGCCGGAAGATTTATGAAAGAGCTACAGTGTTGAAACAGAACATATATAGGGCGGAGTTGTGTCTGGCGAAGTTACGAATAACTTCGCCATGGCGAAGTTAAGCACAACTTCGCCAAATTCAACAACTTCGCCAAATTCAACAACTTCGCCAGTAACTACAAAATCAGCCCTTTAAGTTTGAAAAATTTGTCATTTAACCTTGGAAGCTTCCAAAAAGAGTTATAACTAAAATGGTCATGTCCAAGTAACCAGTCAAAATTAATACAACTTAAAAAATAGGAAAAACTTATTTTACGAAACAAGGGATCAAATTTCAGTCTAGTCAGGGGACCACCATGTTTTAGAAAAGATCCTAACAGGAATCATACTAACTACGTGACTGTCACTTGGATCCGTGTTTGGCTGTATTATGACATAGAGAAGCAGGTTATAAGCATGTAATAACTTAAATGGTTTTCATTGTTTCTGTGATACGGATTAAGGTTCAGTTAAGCTCAAAAATTTAAGTTGGCAACAACTCAGAGGTAATGATGCCTTCTATCTATTCTCAAAGCGTATTTGGCTATACCCAAGTCACCCCGAATTGACTTCGACCCATAGTGTCTGATTAACTTGTAGATACTCGTTGTCTGCTTCCCGTTTTCTTCTTACTCCAAACTTGAGAAATCTTGAGAAGTGTCGGTTCTCGTGTTTATTGTCACTACTTCTCATAAGTACATTTTTTTTTTTTTTTTTTTTTTTTTTTTTTTTTTTTTTTTTTAATCACACATAAGAGTTTTCATCGGAGTACTAAACTACTGCAAGTCCCGAATCTGGATCACTGCAGTGTCTTGAAATGCTTTCTTCACGGGAATCAGAACACTCACGGGCTCGTGTATGACTGGGTAGTTGCTTTTCTGCCTATCCTTCGAAAAGATATGTATGAAGACATGCAAAACTCTTAAGGAGTTTCCACATTAAATTCGAGTAAATTTAGGTTAGTATCACATACACTTTTACGCACCATTAAAATTACCATGACATACAATGACTGTTCTAAAGCCTTTTAAGCTTAATAACTTCACTAGTTAGGCACACATAGTCAGTATACATATCATTTTCCAAGGGTGGATCAATTTTCTTTTAAACACAGCAAAGAACTTCTTACGAAGTAATAGACTTGAAAAGTAATTTCATTTCCCAAAATAAAGTTTTGAATTCAATTGCCCCAATCATGTCAAAGTCATCAGGTAAACGGCTATCCTGAAGATCCATTGGATCAGCTGGACCGACCACATGCAAGTATGTGTCCTTCTTACTAAGAATGACCGACTAATTTTCAGCAACTGAAAGAAAAACATGTCAACACTGCCCCAGTTACTTTCAGTCTTCCGGTTAATGGCTATCCTCATTTCCTAAGTCGAAAACAAGGACCAAAACATATCCGAGGAGATGTCCATCAAACCGAGGTAACCGACTAATTTTAAGCAATAAAGACTCATTTTTTTTTTTTTTTTTTTTTTTTTTTTTTTTTTTTTTTAAATCAAAAACAAAGACATGGTTACTCGGGATTGATCATCCCATTTAGTTCAATTAGGTTTTGAAATCTGGATTTATCAAACGCTTTTGTAAACAAGTCAGCAAAATTTTCAAGTGTATCAACTTTTTCGATCTTGATCAGTTTCTTCTCAGCACAATCCCGTATGAAGTGATGACGAATGTCAATATGCTTACTTTTACTGTGCTTCACGGGATTGTTAATTACTGAGATGGCGGCAGTGTTATCAATTAAAATAGGAGTGAGTAAGAAATTCAGACCATAGTCGCGCAATTGTTGCTGAATCCATAAAACCTGAGAGCAGCAGTTGGATGCTGCCATGTATTCAGCTTCGCAAGTTGAAACTGCGACTGATGTCTGTTTCTTGCACTGCCAGGAAACTAATCTTCCTCCAAGAAACTGACAGCCTCCTGTTGTTGACTTCCGACTCTGATTACAACCTCCATAATCAGAATCAGTATATGCCACCAGTTCAACGTCTCCTCCCTTTGGGTACCACAATCCTAGTTTCGGCTTGCCCTTGAGATACCGCAAAATCCTCTTCACACCTTTCATGTGAGATTCCTTTGGGTTTGCCTGAAAGCGAGCACAAAGACAAACAGAAAACATTATATCAGGCCTAGAAGCAGTTAAATACATTAAAGAACCTATTATCGCCCGATACAGAGTAGGGTCCACATCTGCGTCACCATCTGATTCAGCTCCCAATTTGTGATTGACGCAGATTGGAGTGTCATATGGAGAACTGTCCTCCATCTTGAATCTTTTCAGCACATCATGAACATACTTTGTTTGATGAATGAACATTCCATCTTTCTTCTGATCAACCTGCAATCCTAGAAAGAAAGTTAGTTCACCCATAGCACTCATCTCGAATCGTTTCTTCATGACAGCCTCAAAATCTTGACACATGGATACTCTTGATGCAGCAAAAATGATGTCATCCACGTAGACTTGAACCAGTAAGAAGTCACATCCACCGACTCTTGTTAGTCCCGGTGCTGATAGATACGAGATCCGCACGAGGTCTAGGAGTGCGGAATCCTCCTAGACTCGTATATGGTGTATAGACGAAGAACACAAACACGTACACGATCAAATACACAAACAAATACAAGAATGGATAATCAAATCTGCAGATTCATATAATAATAAAACACGTTACATACCGTAACATAAACAGAAACACGACTGACCCGAGGTGAGCTCTACCTCGGGTCGTCTCACACGACTCTCACTCTCTTGCTCTCTCTTGACACTCAAACTGTAACACACACTCTCTGAATTACTGGATTCCCTCTGCATAACCTAACACGACACATGTATATATAGACAATCTTCACGGGCTTGGGCTTCAGTAGGCGAAGTTGTTCATAACTTCGCCTAGGGCGAAGTTGTGATAACTTCGCCTAAGGCAGAAGTTGTTACAACTTCGCCGTTGGCGAAGTTGTTATAACTTCGCCTAGGCGAAGTTGTGCTAACTTCGCCTGTGACGATCCGCTGGTCAGAATTGCATAGCGACGGTCACAGAATGCACCAACAGTCTCCCCTTTGACCGTTGCTCTCAATTCTAACAAACACGAAAGATCATCTGTTACAAAACATGCACTAACAGACTCCCTCTTAACTGATGATCTTCTGTTTGCAGTCAACCAGCCGTGTCTGAAACTGTCCTGTAGCTTCATAAATCTACCAATCACCCAGCGTCTTCCATATCAGATCTCCCCTTCAGTGTAAGCTTCTCCGACTATAACGATTGAGGTCTTTGAAATGCATGCATCCTCGTGCCAATAGATCATCTCAACCAATCACGTGAGTCCATCTGACTTCACCAACACATGAAGTTGGGCTTCCTCCACAACTTCACCAACTCGTCGGCATACGATAAGGTTTAATCTTCAACTACTCAACATCAGGTAATCAATTTCATCACAAAACCACCTTGACAGAATCTAACACATGACCATTAATTAATCCGAAGCATCTTCAATCACCAGGGATAACAATCAAGAACATAGAGACTTTAATTCCCGGTTAAATCCAACTTGTTCCAGAATCTTCACTCGTATAAATAAGCATCACGTTTCAGGATCCAATTCTCGAACGCCTTGAAGATAACATAAATAATATGCTCTGACCGCAATCCAGTAATGACGAAAACCTTCAGTTCAATTTGACTTTCTTCGGTTGGTCAACCACGAACAACAACAATTTCATTGCCCACAAACACCCGAATATGTGTCAATATCCAGTTTCAAACAATATCCCATTCACAACCTCAACTCCAAATCCAGAGTTGACACGTATTTGTTCACACGTAAGACCAAGAGATAACAAGATCACTCGTTGACGGAACAACATCTTTGGTCTCACAATAATCGTGTACACCCGGCCATACAGACGAAAACTCCAAACAAATTTTTTTTTTTTTTTTTTTTTTTTTTTTTTTTTTTTTTTTTTTTTTAACTTCACCTGGCCATAACTTCGCCTGGCCATAACTTCGCCTGTTCATAACTTCGCCTGGCCATAACTTCACCTGGCCATAACTTCGCCTGTTCATAACTTCGCCTGGCCATAACTTCGCCTGGCTGCTAACTTCGCCTAAACCCTAAAATTTAAGCGACAACTTCGCCTGAACCCAATAACTTCGCCTGCGGCGGCTGTTCGGCCGAAAACGCACAGAAACGTGCCAGAAACACCAAAAACGCAGATCTCGAACCATAGCGTAAGAGCCTAAGGCTCTGATACCAATTGTAGGTTCCTGAACGCGGATCGTACACGGGAAATCTCTAACAACGCAGGTGCGGAATCCCTGCGTATATAGGTACGAGTGTAGATATTGTAGAGATTGAATACACGAACAATGAACACGAGCTATAAGGTAAACACGTTATATTGAATAACTAAACACGTGACAGTAAGTCACTGTTACAGAGAACAAAACGAAACAAAGCGTAACCAAAAACCCTAACTCACGTTCTCTTCTGTTTCGGCTGAAACAGTGTATTTAAACACGACAACTTCGCCACTGGCGAAGTTGTCAGTAACCTCGCTAAATCAGCAAGTTCGCCATAGCGAACTTGCTGATAACTTCGCTAGTTTACAAAACAAAACATAAACAAACCATTAACTATATTACAGACTCGATAACAAATACTAGACTATGAACTACTGACAAACATGTACCAACATGTACCAATAATATCCCCCCCCCAAACCACCGGCTATAAATACCCTTTCCATCATCATGAGGTATTCATTCACACTTCACATATTACATCAATTACTGATGTACATAGAAATGTACATCTTTCCGGCATCAAATAATCTCTAAAAGCTGCAATTTCTATCTAATAACATAGCATAAAAGGCTACTTATCATAATAAAACATACTTTCAGGTGAAACCAAGCCTCAAACAAAGAAACAAGCAAAAAGACGAAGAAAAACAGAAGAAAACACAAGAAAACAAAGAAACACGCCCCCATGCCTCAAGAAACACGCCCCCATGCTTCTGATACAAGAAAAGACAAAACCTGGAAGCAAAAGCACGGGGCCGTGCCCACCAACCACGGGGCCGTGGACGGGAACACAGAAAAGACAAAAAAGAATTTATCACATGTCACTAAAAACCACGGGGTCGTGCCCACCAACCACGGGGCCGTTGCCACCTCACACAAAAGACAAAACAAATCTGGTACATGTCATAAAAATGCACGGGGGGCGTGCTCAACTTGCACGAGGCCGATTAAAGTAAAACAACGATTTATCATTAGAAACATTTGTGTCCACGGATGGATACTTGGTTCTTACCAATATTCTACATATACGATAGGTACACTTGCCTATTTTGTGTGTGTTTAGTCTTTGAAGAAATCACTTTTATAAATTTAAAACACGATCTTGTGCAAAAGCAACTAATTCCATCCTTTTATATTATACCACACGCACGCACACATCAAAGTTTTGGCGCCGCTGCCGGGGACACGGTACGTTTTTAAGAACAATCCAAGTTTTAATTTAATCAATGTCTATAATTGTACAAATTTTTTAACTTCTATTTTATTTTATCTTTATTTTTTTTACTAAATACTAAAATATATAATTTTCCGGCTAGCCTACCTACTTTTTACCTTTAGTTACCTTACTTTACTTTAGCTTAATTAACTTAGACCTTAGTATAAATTAAAATAGCTTAGCCTAACTCGTCGCTTAACTTAGACTAACCTTTAGATTAACATTAGCTAACTTTTACTTTAGTTTTATTTTGATTTAGCCTCATGTATGTCCTCTACTTTTGAGCCCGAGCTTGTTTCTCCACTTTCTGAACCGGAACGACTCTTTCGTCGACGAACTCCTAAACGGACTACAGAAACCGCAGAAGCAATAAAAGATGAATCAGTAGACGCCGCCACATCAGGAGAAAATCAAACCGAAGAAATGATGGCGGCCAGAATAATGAGCTGAACATGAGCCAATATTCCAAGCCAACTCTCGAAGGCTACGGCAATGGAGTGGCTCCACCCGAAATCACCGAAAATTTCGAAATCAAATCAAGCACCATTCATATGGTGGAAAATTCAGTTCAATTTCATGATCTCCTCGACGAAGACCCTCTTTCTCACATATCTCGATTCCTACGAATCTGCGGAACCTTTAAAATTCAAAATTGTTCGGACGATCAAATCAAACTCAAACTCTTTCCTTTCTCTCTAAGGGGTCAAGCCTTAGAATGGATAGAGTCCCTTTCCTCTGGTTCCATCACCACTTGGGACCAGATGGTTGAACAGTTCCTCCTCAAATATTTTTCGCACCGATAAAACTGCCAAATACCGAGCCAGCATTACCGGATTCCGGACCGATGATGACGAATCGTTACACGCAGCATGGGAAAGATACAAAATTCTTCTAAGAAGATGCCCACATCATGGACTGAGCGTATGGTTACAAGTACAAACTTTCTTTGACGCACAATCCAGTCAAAACAAACAGGCCATCGACCAAATCGCTGGTGGAGACCTGGGATCCAAATCACCTAACGAAGCATTTGAAGTCCTGAAAAGGCCGCAAAGAAGAGTTTCGCTTACAACCCACCAAGATCTACACCTACCCATAAAGGAATACACCACGTTGATTCCAACACTCTTGTCACAACACAGCTTGAACCTCTTTCTAAAAATTCGAACAACTT
>NW_027504568.1:0-18685 GCF_021521415.1 Bidens hawaiensis
CTACTAGCTAGGCCAAACACCCGCTTAGTAAATAGTTTTACTTATCTTCGGTAAAGTGTCTGTCGATAGAGGTCTTGAAAACAACCAAGTCGAAACCGGTAATCGCATCACTAAATTGGTTTGGGCCAAGCTGGTTTCTAAACAGACCCAACCCGTACATTCGTATACCAGTTCACACTTTGGAGAATCAAACCCGTTTAAGAACCGACCCAATCTTTAAAAAGAGAAAAAATAAATTTAAAAACATAAAACAATTTTGTAGGGCCAATATTCTATATTAGTTTTAGGATTGTGTATGTCTTTATATTCGCTAAAAGTTGGTGTAATACGTACCTCAGTACATTTATTTTGCAAGGACAAAATGTAATTGTTGGAGAAATGGGGACCCTATATAAAGGGTCATTTAACTCATTTCTCCATAACCCAACCTTGTGAATAAAACTTTTGCATTTTCATTTTTGTCTAAGTCCTTGCAAACTCTCTCAACCTCTCTTTCTTTCTTAGTTTCGACCTCCCCTACCAACATACAAGATCCGAGATCTCGGTCAACTAGTTGTTTCCGCCAACTAGTTGTGAGGTTAATCCAAGAACAACTAGTATTTAGTTTGTTTTGTTGTTTGATCCAGTTTCGGGAGCTACAATTGGTATCAGAGCTTTCAGGCTCGACTAGTTGTAGATCTTGGGTCACAACCTTGGATTTTGGTCTTGTGTGTGAAAAGACGAAATTTTCGAGGAAATAAGTGGTTTTCGGTTTTCTTGTGTTCTTGAAATATTCAAGAAGATGATGAAGTTTGGTTGAAAAATGGTTGGTTTTGGTGTTTTGATTCTCAAAGAATTGTGTTTTTAGTTGGTGCATGTGATATCTTGCTTGAAAGATGTGATATTCATGCCTATGGTGTGTATTGTTATTTGTAAAGGGTGATAAGAAAGTTAGTAGGTGATATTCCTTATTTAGCTTACCAAACTCGCATACAATCTCAGCCTTATCCAAACTCGCATACAACTTAGTCGCATACAATCCTTAGCCTAATTCAACTCGCATACAATCCCAAGTCGCATACATTCCTTGCTTTACAAAACCAGACTCGCACACATTCCCAACTCGAATACATCACACTCGCATACAATCTCAGCCTTATCCAAACTCGCATACAACTTAGTCGCATACAATCCTTAGCCTCATCTAAGTCGCATACAATCCTTAGCCTCATCCAACTCGCATACAATCCTTAGCATCATCCAACTCGCATGCAATCCTTTGCCTCATCCAACTCGCATACATTTCCTTAGCCTTAATCCTAGACTCGCATACATTTCCTTAGCCTCATTTCAAAGTCACATACAATAAAGACTCACATACAATTCAGATTCGCATACAATCAAGTCTCGCATACAATTCAGATTCGCATACAGTCAAGACTCGCATACATTTCAAAGTCGCATACAATCAAGACTCGCATACATCCTAACTCGCTTACATCCCAGTCGTATACATTGCCAAACTCGCATACATTCCAAGTCGCATACACTTGCCTAAATCGCATACAATCACCTTGTGTCCAAAATATTTCTAAGTAAATTGTAATATAATCAAACTTGATTAGAATACAATTTTCTTTAGCTTGCATTTTGTGTGATCTTTTTATTCTAAGGCAATTGTAATCTAATCAAACTTGATTAGAATACAATTCTCATTAGAATACATTGGACTTAGTTTTTGTTTCAAGGGTGTTTGATCTTTGAGAAAAGCGTTGACCGTTGACTTTGACCCGTTACCAACAAAAAAAAATTATCGAGTTTGACTTTGAGTCAAACTAGTTGAGTTTCAGTTTGAGTCAAACTAATTGAGTTTAGTTTAGTTCAGTTTAACTCTAAGTGTTCGAGTCAAAGTGTTCGAGTCTAAGTTTTCGAGTCTAAGTATTTGAGTCTAAGTGTTCGAGTCAAAGTGTTCGAGTCTTCGAGTCTTAAGTGTTCGAGTCAAAGTGTTATAGTCAAAGTGTTCAAGTCAAAGTGTTCGAGTCAAAGTGTTCGAGTTAAAAGTATTCGAGTTAAAGTGTTCGAGTCAAAAGTATTCGAGTTAAAGTAATCGAATTGAGTTTTAGTTTGAGTTAAACTAATTAGTTAAACTCAAACTAATCGAGTTTCAGATTAACTCAAACTAATCGAGTTTGACTTTAACCTATTGACTTTGACTTGTTGACCGTTGACTTAAAAAAATATCTTGCAATTCTAAGTTTGAAGGAAGTCTCAACATGAGGGAAGGCCAAAAGGACATGTTAAAAGAAGAATTCAACATGTTTAAAACATACCCAAGAAGAATCAGTTGCCTCTCTCATCAACAGATTTGAGTCACTCGTCACTGAAAAAAGAAGTGTCGGTATCATCCCTAAGTTGTCTAAGATCAATATGAAGTTGTTGGATTCACTGCCCTACGCATGGAACACCAGTGTGATTACCATCAAGAAAACGACAAACATGGATACCTTAACACTCTCAGAGTTGACTTCTACCATCAAGCTTTGGTGCAAAGAAAATAAAGATGAGACAAATGTTGCGGGTGTGAGCAGTCAAGCAAGTCGTATCATCCCCGAGTGTGCTGTATGTGGAAGTAGTCAATCAAACATCTCGTCAAGCTCCACTGATGGGATTCCTACACCTGCCTCTCGCATTCCCGAGGTACACAAACTTTGCACACAAGATTGTATTAATAAAGTCCTGCACTATAGAAACCACAATGCTAAAATTTTTGAACAAATTCGTAGCATTCAAGTTAAGAAAGCTGCAAAGATTTATACCACTAGGATTAACACTCATGGTAATGATATGGCAAAACTTAGGGAAAGGGTCACTATTGCTACATATTTAGCTCAACGTCATGAAAAACATATGGATGAACTAAATGTTAAAATTTCTAAGTTAGAAATTAAATTATCTCTAAAGAAAATTTCCATAGAAAACTTTGAGCATCTGAAAAGCTGAACAAGCTAATAGGGTCACAAATGGAGTTAAGATTAAAGACTGGTATAGGCTATGATAGTTCTGTTGTACCACCGCCTTTTAATGATAACTATACTAGCCTTCCTCACTTTGATTTTAACTCACCACCTGAGGAAGAAATGGTCTATGGTATTGGTCATGTGCCCATATCAAAGACATTTGTTCCTGCTGCTCCCAAGACTGTTAATCCAACTGTTTCTTCAGTTAATCCTAATAGTAGTTCATCTTCTTCAGCAGTTTATGTAGAAGAAGTGAGTCAGTGGAAAGGCCTATTGAGGTGAACATATCAAATTGTTCATCATCAAGTTTTGAGACTGAGGATAATTCATGTAAAAGCAAAGTGTTTGAAATTGATAATCAAAATGACTGAGTGGCATAACCCACAGCTTGGTCGGGATGACACTCGCTAATCCGGATAATTTTATCCATTGCGGTTATCCATTGAAGAGTAGTGATTGTGTCTCCCAAACCAGTCAGCTTCGGCGGGTCACAACCCTTGAAGGACTTATAGTTGCACCACCTCGGCCCCTCTTCCTATCATCAACCCCCTCATAGACTTACCACACTCTAAGCCTCCCTCTCTCCTTCATCATCTTTCCTACCATATCCTCCCGCCCCTTTAGCAGTTCTTTCACGGCCTCCAGCAGACCCTTCCGGATTCAAGTTCTTCACAGCGGGAGCTACAACTTGAACAATAGCTGCTTTGATTAAGGGATCGAGTTGAACCCCTTCATTGTTGTTAGGGTTTCTTCCAGCTGCGCTTCCTTCATCTCCGGTGTTGGAAGCCGTTTCAACCGAAGGTTTTCGGACTCGACGAGGCCTGCCACGACGCCCAGTGCGACCTCCAGCCCTCACAATTCCTCCAGTTCCCACATTTCCTTCTGCTCCAGCCATCGTATTCTAAAAGGAAAAACACAAGCGTCATCACTCTAGGAATTATTTAGCACATGATTCGTAATGTAAGTAGTTAATGACATTGATCAAGTGTAATTAACTACTTGCATTACTCCTCAGGTTCTACATACTTCCCATTATGATTTCACTTGTGCTAGAATCTACTTTTAAACAGTTACTCAATCAAACAGTCAGTTAATCCTATCCCTAACATACACATATCCTTCCTTTAACAATGAAGCTAACATTATCATTCATTAACTATATACTTTACCGTTACTGAGCTTGCTTGAGTGACACATGGCTATCTTGAACTGGCATCTTCTTTCCTTTCTTTCTTAAATATCATTCTCTGTTCGAGTCTAAGCATGTAGGATGCTTAAATCTCTTGAGCTTTGCTCTGATACCAACTTGTAAGGCCCCGATCCCGGTGCCCTACTTTAGCGTCAGATTTACTCATAAATACAGTTCTACAAATCAGAGTTTAATAAAACTTTCGCGGAATATTAAAACGTTAATCATTTATTGCAAAACATTTGACATTTTCTGTAAAACCATAACAATAAACATCGTATTTAAAACATCATTTCTTCCATCTTCAGATGCCAGCCTTTCAATTCATGCGATGTTCCATCCTCATGCTAGCTCTTTAGTCTGCTCACCTGCGTGCATACTAAAAGTCAGCTACGCTGAGTGAGCTCTAGTTAATCAAGCAACTTACCATACAACCATCATATGCATTATATACGTATCCGAAGACACATAGTCCCCTATCTATACTGCTCACCTTACCATTTAAACACTTATCTGTCGCTTACGTCTTTGCCACTTGTTTACGGGAATATGTAGAGGCTTGCCCGCCCACGCACTCACGTTATGCCACTTATTAACGGAGGCACGCAGAGGCTTGTCCTCCCATGTTCTCTCGTTAAGTCACTTCAATAACGAAAGAAAGCATAGGCTTACCCTACCACGTACTATCGTCATGCCACTAACACCCTTAGTAGACCCCTTACTACTTCTGTCACACTTTATTCTACTTCCTATCAATTCATCGTTTAAATAATAAACAAGTCACATCATAATATTCGCACACACTAATAACCACTTGGATATCATTCTCATTTGGCGATACGTGCAATATCCGAAGATCATTCACGCACCGACAAACATTCATCTATAACCTCTACATGATAACTAACTCGTACATCATCTATAGCATACACTTACCACTTAAGGTAAGTGTATTCACACTTCACATCGAGTATGCACACAGCCCCAAAAACCTAACGAGGAAATGGGGCTAGAAACTCACCTGAACTCTGCTTCTTTCTCCAATAATTGTTAATCTATTCTTTAGTTGAGCTTGGATAACTGTATATAAGTTACACGTATCAATACTTGTCTGATCTAATCTAATGGCCTAGTATTAGTTTACTTTACTTAGCATTTTTATGGTTTTTCCTTTATTTTAACATTCTTGTATATTATCTCTTAGATCCTTACAATGCATACCATCACGTGTATACACGTATATGTATACATTTGCAAGTCGCCAGGTATCATGGTCTAAATATAAGCAAACTTAGATATATAAGCGAACTCAGATTAAGGCGAACTTGTATGTAAGCGAACATGGTAGCATGCGAACTTGAATGAGGCAAACTTAACAATCAGCGAACTTACATACATGCGAACTTAATTGTGAGAGAACTTTCTCAGCGAACTTGTAGTAGCAGCTACGGGTTCGTTCTTAACCCCCATAATCATCTTCGTTTCAACGTGTAACCCTTTGATATGATACTAACCAATCCCGTGAACAGTCCCATGATCATTTTCGGGTAAAACTCGGCCTGGAAAAGCATAAAGTTTGGACCTTTAGGCTTAAAACGTTCAAAAACTAGATCTAGGGTTTTTCTTTAACGAGCCGTTCATAACCGCAGGTTCGTTAAGTTCATTTTAACATAAAGGTTGCTACTTTATGGTTCGTTTCTGATGTAGATGTCGTGCTCTAATCAAAAACAAGTATTTATGAAGCTTAAATACCTATAACTAGTATGGGTAAGTAAGGTCGTCTCCACAGGGAATCAGTGGAAAGTGCAAGTAAAGTTCATGATTACTAATTAATTAACTAATGTGGACAGACGATGTCAAGCGGTTTATAAAGATGATTATTATAACACACGATTACTTTTAAAGCTGTAAACAATTATGAGAGAAAGATTCACTTCAGTTTCAGGTAAAGTGATAACCGACTAATCATAGATTCTTTAAGATTAATTGTGCAGTAATTACAAAACCAAACAGTTGGGTTGCGAGGACAAACGATACCCTAACCGAATTGTTGACACAACTGAACTTCGGTTTACCCAATTACCAGTTTACTGTATGAAAATCAATTATAAGCAATGACTAACGATTACTGGTTCAATGACATAAGAGCTAACCCTACATGTGATGAACACAACCAGAAAAGTGATGCAAAGTTTGACAATCAAAATCATAAACTGTTTAAACAATCAATTCGTAATGTAAAACAAGATTAAAAACAATCAATCAAGTTCATACTCATTCAAAACATAGAATCTGATCAAAGTTAGTTTACACAAAACCCTAGCCTAAAGTGAATACAATGGTTTTAGCCTGACATCGGCATCACGAAAGATTCGCTTATCTTATGAGAGGATGAAATCATGCGATAAACGAACGAACTGGAGGCTTCGGGATGATGCAAAATCGTCCTAGGGCTTGTATTTGGTTGAAGGAATGAAAGATATCTCGAATGGGGGCTGAAAACTCAATATAATAGAGTTAGGTTTTAATTTCCTGTCTGGAGGACTTTAGCGCGACGCTAAAGTCCAGGGGGTGAGACTTTAACGCGTCTCTAAAGTCTACTTTCCTGATGTGAGTCTTTAGAGTATCTCTAAACTCCCTTAGCGCCGCGCTAAGGGTGTCTGACAGAATTTTCTTCATTTTCTTCATTTATTTTGCATCGGAAAGCTTGCCAATCATTATGAGTCTTCTACATCTTCGTTCCAAGCTTGTAATTCATCTCGATAAGCGTCCTTAACGTCAAGTATCCTGAAACACATAAACACGCTTGAAGTACCAAAATTCATATAATATTTAAACTAAAAGTAAACAAATAATATAATAATATACACGACTTTTGCCCGACCATCAGTTTCTACCCGATCAACTCTACGTTTAAGTTTCAAGGCTAACCGTTCATAAGAACGTAAACTTTAATATGAAGAACATACCTTTATGTGTTCGTTAGGTCACGGTTAACTTGGTTATGAACTTTAAATCTTGTATATAGCTTGTACGTACAGGATCTATTAAGTTGTAGGCTCGGTTTGGGTCTCGGATTGCTCCTTTAGCTCGCGGGCGTGAGTTGTTTATGTATGTGTGTGTTTTTGAGTGTGCAGAGAATAAGATGGATGGAAAATGGAAAGGATTAGGGTTTAAGGGGTATTTATACTCCCTTAAGCCCATGGACCTAAGGCCCATCTTTCCTTTTTGGTCCATAACTAATCCCATTTAAATGGCCTACTTACTATATTAATATTATTCTAGAAATTTCGGGATGTTACAAAGGAGGACTATCAAGAGTATTCGGTACTTAGATAGTGGTTGCACCCGACATATGATGGAAGATGAACCCTTGCTATTTGATGTTAAACCATTCAATGGCGGATTCGAGTCTTTCGTAAGCGACATGGGAGGACAAACTTTAGGAAATGGGAATTGTTTTATACTTTGTGCTTCAACAATGCCAACCTTGTTCAAATGGCTCAACCACAACTTGTCGAGCGTTTCTCAAACTCACATAATCCAATCACTACTTTCATGTGATGGATCCAGCATCAGCTGCTGGGCTTCGGTTTGAATCTCTTCAACTTTGTTATATGATGTGCTAATGCCTGTTTAGGATAGTCCATCTGACAACAACTTCGTTGATTGACTTTTTCACTAAAGCCATCGTTCTATTTTGATTAAAACAACCTATCTATCTTTTTGTGTATAAAATTGTAAATATTTTTCAAATATGTCACAATTTTATAGGGAGAAAATGAGTCAAGTCTAAATCACCAAAAAGATTTTCATTTTCATTAAGAAAAACAAAAAGCTTAAGCCATTTGACTTACCAAAAATATTTCATATTATAATATTTCGTTAAGAAAATTTGAAAAAGATTCAAATATATATTCTCTAGTTTAGAGGGAGCTCGTGTTTAAAGGGAGTCGGATAATATACAAATTATAAAATTTTGAGAAATCGATCCGACCCTTTGAAAAATGATAAGAATTGTCATTAATGATCCTAGCACATGAAAAGAGTAGATCAAAAGCGAATAAGATCATTGCTTGATGTGTAGATAGGCTTGACAAATGAGTAAGTATCACAGTGATATAAACTTAAATACTCGCCTATGCTAGTGATTACACTCTTAAAGCGGTTGCCGACTCCAAATAAGTCATATCTATGAAGGCGAAAATGTTAATAGTCAGTCATACACGAGCCCGTTAGTGACTGGTCACAATAAAAAAATATTCTTGCTTTACATTTAAATATTGAAATATCAAAAATTATTAAAGCTGAAAAACTGCAAAATACTCAAAAAGTATTCAAAATCAACAACAACAATGTTGATAATTTATAAAATAAAAATGGGTATATTAGAACTACATGACGTGGGGAAAACAAGTAAGACCTAAACACTTTATATGAAGGCTTGTAAGTTCGGCTGGCATGTAAGTCCATGGTTCAACCTTTAATCTGTTTGAAAAGAAAATTTTGCAAACGGTTTATGAAAGCTCAAATATTTTGATCAATCATTAGGGGGTCGGAGTCAAGTTGGGGTGATACTGATGAACACAAACTATGCATGAGGTATGATGGAGTTTGTAACATGTCGGATTAACAGGGGACCAAATAAGTATTGTGCCTAATTAATACCTTAACGTATCACGATGAAATCAAAATACTTAAGTTTAAAGTGGACCAACATATATACAGTCGACTTTGGGTTCTTGGCATAATAATATCCAAATAGAAGTGTGATCTAGGACGTTGTAAACAATGTGATTCCATGTTGTGATCTTTCTCACAAAAATATTCAAGTCATTAGAAAATTCTGTAAATATTATGGTTATATAATATTAATTTCATCTTTACTTCTATCTTTTTTTTGTTTTATTTTATGTTTCAAATTTAATATATTATGTGTGTGTGTGTGTATATATATATATATGAAAATTCCAATAAGATTTTAAGTTTTAATGTATTTCTACATATTTTGTTAAATCTTTGCTTTATTCAAAATCATGTGTTTTGTTGTCAAGATCGTTCATACAAAGTTCGTTGGAAACCTGGGACTTAAATAAATCATTTACAAGTTGAGGGACTGAAATTGATATTTTATGAGCAGTCGATTTAAAATAAATTTCAGAGTTATCTTGCAAATACTTCAAACCAAGAGCATGTTTTGAAAAAGAAAATTCTTCTTTGACCCTCGAAAGGGTCTGTGAACGAATCTTATTCGCTCTAAGTTTTGTGCAGTTGTACATGGACAGGTAGATCAAGATCAAGTGTCCTGGGCTACAGAGACTGAAGTTGTCGATGCTGAAGCGCTTAACAGAAAACGAGAACGTGACAGTTGGCGGTTGAACCCCAAATTGAACTGATCGTGTCTGAAGATCAGTCGAAGGAGAAAAGAAATAAGTCGGCACAAGAAATTCAACTAAGGAAAATTAGATGTCGAGCCTCCCGCACCTGATGTTTTTAAAATTTGCCGTTGTCGACCCTACCCAGGAAATAAGATTGAAGTTCAAGTCTTCAAGATCGGAAAATAAAGAATTGTCAAGATCAAATCTCGTTCAAGCTCTTGGATCAAGACAACTACTAAGTTTCAAAAAATAAAGACAAAGCAAGGAACTTGATGAAGGTTTCTGGACATATTCAATCCTAGAGGGAGATTGTAGAGCCAATAATCTATATTAGTTTTAGGATTGTGTATGTCTTTATATTCGCTAAAAGTCGGTGTAATACGTACCTCAGTACGTTTATTTTGTAAGGACAAAAGGTAATTGTTGGAGAAATGGGGACCCTATATAAAGGGTCACGTAACCCATTTCTCCATAACCCAACCTTGTGAATACAACTCTTGCACTTTCATTTTTGTCTAAGTTCTTGCAAACTCTCTCAACCTCTATTTCTTTCTTAGTTTCGGCCTCCCCTACTAACATACAAGATCCGAGATCTCGGTCCAACTACTTGTTTCCGCCAACTAGTTGTGAGGTTGATCCAAGAACAACTAGTATTTAGTTTGTTTTGTTGTTTGATCCGGTTTCGGGACCTACAAATTTAAACCAGATTTTTAGCTCAAACCGGTTTATAACCAATAGGTTCAATTATTTTTCCTCCTAACTGGTTTGGGACTATTGACCGATTTGTACAACTCTATGGTTTTCGGTACAAGTTACTAACCGAACCGACTAACCGAACACAGTCGGTAACGGTACTGGTATTCGGTTTTTCATGTTGCTCTTTAGTTTATAAGCTACTCTGCTTGTGAGCTGTTTTTCTATTATTAAGCTTGTAGGTGGGTAAGGGTACGCACGTCATCAAGTGGCAATGGTTTCTTTTGAATATAACATGAAAAAGAGCAGCAAAATAACATGAAGGATGAGTGAGAATGTGCATTGGAGAAATAGACTGTGTTGAAAATATTGTGTAGTCTATAACCCAAAATCAATTAATTAAACAAACAAACAAACAAACCTGGTAATCTTGTATTCGATTGTAGATGAATAAGTTGCAACCTGGATCATTCTCTGAACCGTGAGTCACTTTTAGATAAACCTATTTGTGGGTTACACACAATGATTTATCGGATAAGACAGAGAATTCTGTAACATGGAATTGAATCTTTATTGTTCTTGATGAAGATCCAGAGAGAACTAGTAACCGTCATTCTCTCCTATATGTGTGTATCGAGAGATTATTAGAAATCTACTGGGGAAAATGTCGATCAATATATTTTTATTGATTCCCACATGAACCCAAACAAAATAATTATAAGCCCATCTAATATTAACTTTAAGCCAAAGTAAATTAATTACTTAAACCCAAGTGTAAAATCCAATAATAAAGCCCAAACAACATTAGAATTAAATCGAGCCTGCACTCCCGCACCACCTAACTCGTTTAATCTCTAAATATTATTTTCTCAATCGACAAGTTAATCAATCCAATAACACTAAAATAACCAACAGACTGCATTCTAGTGTTTATCAACCTGTCAATGGCAAAGTGAAGTATAAATTTGCATATCTCCTCTGCCCAAAATAGTACTTTTCAAAGTCAATGGCAAAGTGGAAAGCTTGGTCAAAACTGAGTCGTTTTCTCCTAATTTAAAATTTTTAACCCCTCTTGTGGGGGGGTGGGGGGGTTGTCTTATTCATTAATTGCTAGCGACAATTTAAACATACCATCTGTCCAAGTCAAAAATTGAAACATAAGATACTAGCCCTTCATTAATTATCACGGTCCTCTAGGGGTTAATTTGGGGTATCTTTCTCATAAATTGCAATCCACAATTTAAACGTATCATCTTTCCAAATCTTATTCCAAGTCATATATAAAATACAAGCCATTTGTTATATTTATCATGGTCTACTCAAAATATAGTTTCCACAGTGATTAAATTGCTCTTTGGAACATTGCAAATTTCACTGTCATGGTGTTCAATTTTGCAATAATTTATGATTTAGTGTGTTCAAGCCTACAACAAAATACAAACCACTCGTTATATATATCGTGGTCTACGCTCGAGTGTTTCAGCCATGCTTTGGAACATTTCGGATTGATTTCATGGTCATACAAGACGATTTTGGGGGAAAATTTAAAATTATTTTCATTTTTATATAAATGTATCTAACAAAAGGCAGTTGTTAAATTGGTCAAATATTATCATTCTATATTGTTGAAAAGGTAAAAACCATTTTCAGTTCTTGAAAGTAACAATCAATTTGTTCAAATATTAAAAACTTAATTTTTAAAAAAATAACCGTGGTCTTTTTTCCCATATTAAGTAGGAACTATTTGGTATGAGATAATTAAATGGATAAATAAATGAAATACATTATTACAATTATATTGTCTAGTTTGGTTAATTTATTTGAATAAAATAGATTATTACTTCTTGTTGTTTGGTAGTCAAGAAAAAGATGAAGGAATTAAATACAAATGACAATAATATATATATCCCTACCTTAGAATAACTAAAAATTTACCAAAATAAAAAATGGTGATGGTAGTGGTGGCGGTTGGCAATGACAGCGTTTGTGGCAACGACGGAGGTGACATTGTCTTTTCTTGTTTACCAAACAATACAAAGTAATGATTCATTTCATTCTTACAGGGTAACCAAACATGACAATAGAATAGTAATGGTTCATTTCATTCCCTCGTTTATTTCATTTTATCGTCCATTCCACTACATCATACTAAACATACTAAACATGCTCTTAAGGTTATAATTGTAAAGGCTTATCTCGATGACACTTCCTGCTTCATTGCAATAGATATTAGGAGAAGCATTGCAATAGATATTAGGCCAAGTAAAATGATGATGTGAGGAAGTATTTACATATTGTGGCCGCCAATTAGTTGCAACCAAAGCTTTTGCTTCTAAGGATTTGTCGAAATGAGTGGCAGTGGTTTCTTTTGGATATAACATGAAAAACAACATAAGAAGATGAGTGAGTGTGCACGGAAGAAATTGTATTAGTAGAGGAAGTAGACCTCATTGTAAAAGTTTATCAACAGGTAATAACTTGGAATTTAGTGAAGTATTTTTTTAATTTGTATGTCCCTGCCTAGAAGAGTCTACTTTTCTAAGTCAATGGTGAAGTGGAAAGATTAGTCAAAACAGAGTCCTTTTCTCCTAATTAGTTTCTAACCCATCTTAAGGGTTGGGGGTATCTTTCTCATAAGTTGCAATCCACAATGGTCCTACTTATCTGTCTAACTCCCATTCCAAGTGAAACTTAAATAAAAAAAACACAAGCCATTCATTAATTCTCACGGACCTACTCAAAAGAGAGTTTCCACGTTTGAATGCTTCGACAAAAGATTTCACGGTCATGTTGAATCTTTAGTATGTGTTACCCGCAACACTCAATTATTGGGACTCCACTCTGAGTATACCCAGAGAGCATCCGAGTAGTTAACTCTAAATATAATAAGTAAAAAGCAAATGTTTTTCACTTAAATGAGATTCTTTTAACGGGGACGAGGCGTTTTGTAATGAATGTTCGACTAGGCTTTCGTATTTTCTCATCTCGTCAATGTCGTCGCACCTCTCTTCATAATCGGAGATCAGAACAATTCCGTCACGTCTCCGCCTCCCTCTCTTAACTCCAACTAAATTCATTCAAGTGATATTACTTATACATTATATTTTGCTGTTTTATCTTAACTTGTGTGCTTAATTTGTTGATATTATTGATCATTTTCTCTGATTTGGGGCAATACTTACTTAGGCTTACTCATTAGTTAGATTTTGATACTTTGAAATTCTCAAATTTTGGAGCAGTGTATTGTGAGTTAAAATTGTAAGCTTGAAACTTTATAAGGGTGTTCTTGAGTGCATAGGATGGGGATGATTGCAGTCAGATTATGTTTCAGACACTGATTAAAACAAACACCAAATCTGGGAGCTCCAAATCGTTAAACGTACACACAAGTACTGTAAGTCTTTGCAAACGAGAAATTTTAAAAGCTCCTGTGATAAGATTCATAGAGAGGTCTAGTTGGTGTGCATTACAATGCATTTTGAAAAGACAACTTACCCGGCAATTGGTTTGATGAAGCATCACGGAAAGAAAGTCTAGACAAGTTTCAATAAACAGAGCCCACAAACGTATATATATAACAAGTCACAGCTCTTGAAGGCGAACTCCTTGTAGAAGAAGAATTACACGAGGAAAAAGTAGCAAGAAGAAAGAGGCTACCACTATCCAGTTAAGAACAAATGTATGATAAATCGATACGCTCAGACAGTCTCAAAGCCAAGGCCGAAGAATCAACATTAAACGAAGAAGGCGGCGTCTCAATGATTAATATATAAAAAAATATGTTTTTGGGATTTTCTATGTTTCTTTTTTTGGAATTGGAATTGCATTTGGTGATTTGGAATTTAAACACTCCAATACGATTGGAATTGTTGGAATTTGAATCTTAATTCCATGCTTAACGTGTTTGGTTGGCTAACAAATTGTATACAATCGCCCCAACCCCCCCCCCCCTCTTCACCAACTCTTCCCCCGTGATACCGACGCCAACAACGTTTTGGCACGACCCAACCATTGACAAACCGAATCATTTCTACCCTACCGGTTTTGGTTTTTTTTTGTTTCGTTTTGGTTGGTTTTTTCGGTTTCGTTTCGGTTGGAGTTCATTTTTAGCTTCTTTTGGACGGGTTTTTAGGTTTCGTTCTGAATCGGTTTCGTTTTTTAGGTTTGTTTATGTCGGTTTTCTCGGTTTTGTTTACGTTCGGTTTTTTTTGTTTCATTTTGGTCTTTTCGGTTCGGTTTTCTGTTTTTTTGTATCGTTTTGGTTGGTTTTCCTCGGTTCGGTTTTGTTTTTTATTGTTTCGTTTTGTTCTGTTTTTTTGGTTTCGATTTGGAATCTGGCTTTTTGGTTCGTTTTGGTCGGTTTCCCGGTTTCTTTTTTTTTTTTTGGTTTCGTTTTGGTCGGTGTTGGAAGTAATTTGAAACTCTAAGTCACAAATTGGGGAACAGACCAATAATGACAAGTAGGTCATAGTGGTTATGTTTCCTAATTATATTGTAATAATAATAGGTAATGTCTTGCATAGTAAGTTAGGTTAGTCTATATAAACATGTTATGGTTAGACATTAGATTGTGGTGTGAGATGTAACCGAGTTAGGGTTCATCCAAGAGGCACACACGAGATAACCGAGTTATGGTTCATCTAGTGTGAGTATGGTGTAACCGAGTTAGGGTTCATCAAGAGTCAAACCGAGATAGGGTTTGAGAGTTTGTAATCAGTTTTTAGAGTTATATTTTCTGATTAATATAAACAAGAGTTATTTGTTTATTCGTGTTTTTCGGTTTTGTTTCAGTTCGGTTTCATTTTTTTTTTTGTTTCGTTTTGGTTGGTTTTTTCAGTTTCGTTTTAAGTTCAATTTCGATTTTTTTGTTTCCTTTTGGTCAGCCTTTTCAATTTCATTTCAGATTGAGTTCGTGTTTTGTTTTGTTTGGCCGGTTTAGGTTCGGTCGTGGTTTTTGGTTTTGTTGTGGTTGGTCTTTTCGGTTCGGTTTTGATTTTTTTTAGTTTTTTTTGTTTCGTTTTGGTCGGGTCATGTACTTTTACCCAGACAAAAAACCACAACAGAACCAAAACCGACCAAAAAGAATCAAAAAAAATCGTAACCAAAAACCCAACTAGAACGAAACAAAAAATCAAAACCGAACGGAAACGAAACCGAATTCAATCACCAAAACGAACCAAAAAACCGAACCCGAGAAAACTGACCAACACGAAATATAAAAAACAAAACCATTTCGGTCGAAACGGTCCGGGTTGTCGGCGGCCTAGGTTGTCGACAGTCCAGGTCGGGTCAAACCGTTGCGGGGCGTCGAACTGAACGCAAACTGAACTGGGTCGTCGAACCAAACTGGCCCAGAGCATTGAAACCGAACACGAACTGACCCGCGGCGTAGAACCAAATTGACCCGACGCGTCGACCCAAACTGATCCGGAGCTTCGACCCGATGCGCTACGAGTCGGAGCATCGACATGAATACGTACACACCCGAAACGTCGACCGATCAAAGATTCCAACGAATTTACTTGAATTGCTCCACATATTTGAAGGATTTGAAAGTCCTTTATTCATAGGAATTTGAAGGAATTGAATTCCATTCTTTGACAACCGAACACATCAAAAAGGAATTAAGATTCCAATTCCAACGAAACAAACACGCCATATCATGGGATTTAAATTCCAATTCCTTTGAATTCCCACGAATTCTGTTAAACGAACGTGCAACTTAATTTATTCAAATGATTTAGATATTTGTTTAAAGTTGACTTTGAGGGTAAGTATTTGATATATATGTTTTTCTAGTATGAGTATGTGACCCGACTCCAATATAACCTGTTAACTTGTGGAAGAGAAGGATGTTCTAATTATTTAGTAGAATGTTTCAAGTTCAAAGCTAAAGTCCCGTATCGATAATCAACACATGAATATTAAACGAATAACCCTCGTTTATATTAATCAGAAAATATCACTCTAAAAACTGATTACAAACTCTCAAACCCTAACTCGGTTTGACTCTTGATGAACCCTAACTCGATTACACCAACTCCACCCTAAATGAACCTAACTCGGTTACATCTCGTGTGTGTCTCCAAATGAACCCTAACTCGGTTACACCTCACACCACACAATCTATAATGTCTAACTATGACATGTTTATATAGGATTAACTTAACTTGCTATCAAAGACATTACCTATTATACATACAATACAATTAGGAAACATAACGTAGTTAGGAAACACAACCAACTATGACCTACTTGTCAATATTGGTCCCTCAAGTTCACCGACTTGTGACTTGAGTCCGAAATTACTTCCAACATCACCCCCTAATTTCTGACTCAAAATAGGTGAATCTTCAACTTCAAGCATGTATCTTTTGCCATGTTTGATTTGACCCACGATCTTGACCTTCTCGGCTTTCACAACCATCTTGGTCTTGATCTCCCCGGAACTTTTCTTGATCCATAGATGTGTTCTTCAGCTCCCCCGAACTCGACTACCTCTGTGACCATGTCCCCGACCATTCACTCGGTCCGTATGAACTCGCATATGCACTCCTTTGGCTGCAATCCCGGTCATCTAATCGAGTGAACAACAATCTTCCTTGATCTTCTTTTGTTCCCGAATCAAAACACGAGCACATCTTTCAAATCCTTGGTAAAAACATAACTCGTTCAACTCCGTATAAAAAACACACTCTGATTGAACCGACTCGTTCAACCCAACTAAAACAACCAATATCCAACCCAAACTTGTTGAACTAATAAAGAAAGAACTCAAGCCACTTGTTTTTTTCGTTGAATTCTTTGTATAAAAATTAGTAAAACACCTTTTTTTTTATTATTACTTTGGTCGTGAGCTGTGCAAAACCTTGCACCCTTTCTTTGACTTTTGTGACCTTTTGTAATCAATCACAAGCCTCACCAATTATGTAAACCAGAAACACTTGTAACCGAGATCGAATTGCCTTTTCATTTACTTCTTCAATCGATGGCAGCAATAATCAAATCAACAAGATCAAAAAAAAACCCCTTGAATAGCACCGATCATAGGTATAACTCACCTGCAAGTCACCGATCAGAAACTCGATGTTTCCTCCGCTCTAGTAGCTACCGATTTCAGAATTCCTATCGTTGCCGTAACAGCCTACCCGTTGCCGTCGTAACAGATCCAAATTACCTGCTAGTGAAAGAAACTCTGATTCGGAAACCCTACTCGTTCCGGTATGCGCCTGTGATAGCTCCTCCTCAAGCCAACGCTCCTCAAGCCAGCGATCTGATACCAATTCAAGTCCCGTATCGATAATCAACACACGAATATTAAACGAATAACCCTCGTTTATATTAATCAGAAAATATCACTCTAAAAACTGATTACAAACCCTCAAACCCTAACTCGGTTTGACTCTTGATGAACCCTAACTCGATTACACCAACTACACCCTAGATGAACCCTAACTCGGTTACATCTCGTGTGTGTCTCCAGATGAACCCTAACTCGGTTACACCTCACACCACACAATCTATAATGTCTAACCATGACATGTTTATATAGGATTAACCTAACTTGCTATCAAAGACATTACTATTATACATACAATACAATTAGGAAACATAACGTAATTAGGAAACACAACCAACTATGACCTACTTGTCAATATTGGTCCCTCAAGTTCACCGACTTGTGACTTGAGTCCGAAATTACTTCCAACAATCACCCCCTAATTTCTGACTCAAAATAGGTGAATCTTCAACTTCAAGCATGTATCTTTTGCCATGTTTGATTTGACCCACGATCTTGACCTTCTCGGCTTTCACAACCATCTTGGTCTGTGAGAATGCATGCAACTGCTACATTACAAACGACCATGATTTCCTTTTCAGTCGATCTATTAGTTAGATAGGGGAGTCGCTTGTCTGATATGTTTTCCAACGGTGTACCATGACCATTCCAATTGTTTAGGGATGAGAGGAGGTCCCCTGGATGCTTCCCTCCAATGATCTCAAGTGCCACAACCCCAAAGCTATACACATCACATTTCTCCGTGTCCAAGTCTTGACCAACCTAAGGCACAAAAGCATTGTCAAACTATATGGTTTCTGCATGCATAAAAAAAGCAACTTCCTTGTATATGAATACATGGAAAAGGGGAGTCTATTTTGTGCGTTGAGTGACAGTGAATTAGCTTTGGAAGTGGACTGAATGAAGAAGGGTGAACATCATCAAAGATGTAGCCCATGCTTTGGCATACATACATCATGATTGCATCCCTCCTATTGTCCACAGAGACATATCAACCAACAACATTCTCTTGAACTCAGAATTGGAAGGATTTGTTGGTGATTTTGGAGCAACCAGATTGCTCGATCCTGCATGGCCCAATCAAACGTAAGACAGGATCTTTGATACATTGCTCCTGTATTTGCATAAA
>NW_027504569.1:0-17006 GCF_021521415.1 Bidens hawaiensis
ATGTGTTTCAAGTGTGTATATATATATATATATATATATATATATATATATATATATAAACATGCTTTTCACCCCAAGTATTCATTAAAAACAGTTTAAAGATATAGTGATATAGTCAGCACAATATGTATATGTTGGGGCTAAAGGAAAGATTGGAATCTTCAAAACCTCCCCATAATTGCCTAAGTGTGGAACTCGATCAAGCTCAGGTGCTACAAGCAAGGTTTTTACTTCCTCGAGCAAGACATCTTATCCGAACAACATGATCTTCAAGAAGTCTGCTAAGTGTAGGTCCCCCCGGGGCGTCGCTGATCGATACGAGATCCGCACGAGGTCTAGGAGTGCGGAATCCTCCTAGACTCGTTTATTGGTGTAAAGATGAAGAACACGAACACGTACACAAACAAATACAAGAACGGGATAATCAAATCTGCAGATTCTTATATAATAATCAAAACACTTACATACCAAACATGAAAACAAATGACACGGCCGACCCGAGGTGAGCTCTACCTCGGGCCGTCCCACACGGCTCACTCTCTCGGTTTCTCTCTAGCTAATTAAACTTATCACACAATACTCTAATTTCTGGATTACTAACCCTAAACACGACACACATATATATATATAAACTTCACGGGCTTGGGCCTGTAGGCGAAGTTGTTACAACTTCGCCTATGGCGAAGTTGATATAACTTCGCCTATGGCAGAAGTTGTGCTAACTTCGCCTATGGCGTTCCGCTGGTCAGAATTGCATAGCGACGGTCACAAAATGCACCAACAGACTCCCCTTTGACCGTTGCTCTCAATTCTAACAAACACGAAAGATCATCTGTTACAAAAACATGCACCAACAGACTCCCTCTTAACTGATGATCTTCTGTTTGCCCTTCAACCAGCCGTGTCTGAAACTGTCATGTAGCTTCATAAATCTACCAATCACCCAGCGTCTTCCATATCAGATCTCCCCTTCAGTGTAAGCTTCTCCGACTATAACGATTGAGGTCTTTGAAATGCATGCATCCTCGTGCCAATAGATCATCTCAACCAATCACGTGAGTCCATCTGACTTCACCAACACATGAAGTTGGGCTTCCTCCACAACTTCACCAACTCGTCGGCATACGATAAGGTTTAATCTTCAACTACTCAACATCAAGTGATCAATTTCAACACAAAACCACCTTGACAGAATCTAACACATGACCATTAATTAATCTGAAGCATCTTCAATCACCAGGGATAACGATCAAGAACATAAACACTTTAGTTCCCGATTAAATCCAACTTGTTCCAGAATTTTCACTCTAATAAATAAGCATCACGTTTCAGGATCCAATTCTCGAACGCCTTGAAAATAACATAAATAATATGCTCTGACCGCAATCCAGTAATGACAAAAACCTTCAGTTCAATTTGACTTTCTTCAGTTGGTCAACCTCGAACAACAACAATTTCATTGCCCACAAACACCCAAATATGTGTCAATATCCAGTTTCAATCAATATCCCATTCTCAAACTCAACTCCATATCCAGAGTTGACAC
Organism: Bidens hawaiensis; assembly: GCF_021521415.1. Classification (NCBI taxonomy): domain Eukaryota; kingdom Viridiplantae; phylum Streptophyta; class Magnoliopsida; order Asterales; family Asteraceae; genus Bidens; species Bidens hawaiensis. The sequence goes on from NW_027504569.1 coordinate 1,547, forward strand.
GTATTTGTTCACACGTAAGACCAAGAGATAACAAGTTTCACTCGTTGACGGAACAACGTCTTCGGTCTCACAATAATCGTGTACACCTGGCCATACAGACGAAAACTCCAAATGCTCTTTTTTTTTTTTTTTTTAACTTCGCCGAGAAGTCAACTTCGCCTAAAGTCAACTTCGCCTATTCATAACTTCGCTTGTCCATAACTTCGCCAGACCTTATATCTTCGCTGAAACCCTACGAACAGTGACGGCAACTTCGCCTGATGAACAATAACTTCGCCTGCGGCGCTGTTCGGATCAGAAACGCATCAGAAACGTGCCAGAAACACCAAAACGCAGATCTCGAACCATAGCATAAAAGCCTAAGGCTCTGATACCACATGTAGGTCCCCCCGGGGCGTCGCCGATCGATACGAGATCCGCACGAGGTCTAGGGGTGCGGAATCCTCCTAGACTCGTTAATGGTGTACAAGATGAAGAACACAAACACGTACACGAACAAATACACGAACAAATACAAGAACGGGATAATCAAATCTGCAGATTCTTATATAATAATCAAAACACTTACATACCAAACATGAAAACAAATGACACGGCCGACCCGAGGTGAGCTCTACCTCGGGCCGTCCCACACGGCTCACTCTCTCGGTTTCTCTCTAGCTAATTAAACTTATCACACAATACTCTAATTTCTGGATTACTAACCCTAAACACGACACACATATATATATAAACTTCACGGGCTTGGGCCTGTAGGCGAAGTTGTTACAACTTCGCCTATGGCGAAGTTGATATAACTTCGCCTATGGCAGAAGTTGTGCTAACTTCGCCTATGGCGAAGTTGTTCTAACTTCGCCTGTGGCGTTCCGCTGGTCAGAATTGCATAGCGACGGTCACAAAATGCACCAACACTAAGTGTTAGTTTCGAGCAAGCTACACTTCATTTAGCAAGGTCAGTTCTTCTATCAATCATGGTTTCTACCTACTGGATCGAACAAAGAGGGAATAAATATGGATCTCAAGCATGCTGGTAGGGAGTTTATGAAATTATTCTATGAGCAACTCCCATCAAGACTTAATCTCGAGCATGCTACAGTACCCGAGTATACTATGTTTGCTCTAATAAGATTAAGTCAAGATTGAAGAGATTGAAGGAAGAACTTGTTTGCTCGTGGGATTATTCCAAGCAAAGTTTGAAGTAATCATGAACATTGAAGCTTGACTGAGAGAAACATTCTCATGGGAAAATACTCTAAGTAAAAGTATACTCGAAGCAATGTTCCGAGCATACGTAAGGATTATACAATCAAAGGAGCTCTACTCAACAAAGATGAAGTCTGCTCTAAGACATGTTTACACTTGTATTTAGTTTAAGAATGTTTTGCAATGATTATGGTTTCTAGAAGGAATGTCATGTGGCAACAAATAGAATGATACGCCTCACTGATGGGACAGATCTCTAACCAATTATTCATATACTTTATTGACAGCCGCACCTGACATTTTGTGTCTTCCTCAAGCCCTAAGTTTTATGTGTATCTTTCTGTTTATAATTAAGAATGGAAATTTGTTGAGTTATTTGGGTCTTTTGTTCCTCAATTACTTACTATTATTAGCAATTTACTATTTGCGGTTGATTCTGCCGGCCACATTCAATAGGTTTTCATTTCGCGTGCTCTTATCCAGTTATTTCTATTTGTGTGCAAGAAATCCGGTCCTTCCAAGTGGTATTAGAGCTGTGTAAGCTCGTTGAAGACCATTGAGTTGTTGATTTACTGTTTTGGTTGAAAATCTGTATGACTTGAGCTGAATTTCTAAAGGTTGATGTCGATGACGTCAGCTAAACATTGTTCCATTGAAGAGTGACGTCACCTATTCTAATTTCCTCATTTTAGCTTCAGATCTACAAAGTTTAGAGGTTTAAAAGTATTCTAATCCTAGATTTACACTTGTTTGTTTATCTTTAGTTTTAGATCTTGCTTAAAATCCATTTGATGTCATTGTGTATCTCAGATCTGAAATTTCTTCTCAGATCTACAAGTTTTAAGAGTTTTTCATAAATATTTTTAAAATTTTCAGTAATTGTTAGTGTAATTTCTACTTTTAAAATTAAATTCAAAAACCACAAAAATATAATCTAAATTTTGTATTAAAGTTTACATAAATCGAAACAAATGGATTTGGACCAAGAAGTGTCAACTAACAAAATTTCAAGGTTAGTAGGACAGGATAATTTCATCAAATAGAATAATATATTTGAAGCCGCAGTTAACTACAATGATCCTAATTTATGGCAACAAATCAAATCAAGCTACACAGAGACAGATGAAGAGAAGAGATTATAAGGTCTTGTCCACGTTGAAACTCGGTTTATCTTGGGAAATTATCATTAGTGTTCAACATCACACATCTACAAAAACCATGTATGATGTTGTGATAGATATGTTTGAAGACAACACTAAATTGAAAGAGATCAAGAAGGACATATTGAAATAGCAAATAGATAGATTCAAATTTAGAGAAAGTGAGAGGTTGAAGTATGTTCTATAGAGATTTGTCACAATAGTGAATGAAATCAGGAAATCTAATTTGAAGATCACTTACAATGACTTGAACAAGAAAATGATGTCATCCCTGTCTGGCGAAAGGTATACTGCTGCAAAATTCATCAATGAGAAAGCTAACTTTCCAATCCTCAAGTTAGATGTTGTAATTTCATTTTTGCAACCTGCTGAGCATGAGATGATAGTATATCATATGATTAAAGAAGACAAGTTGATCTTCCTAGTTGCTAATGCTTTAATTTCTCCTATGAGAAATCTAAGCACAAGATCACAACAACAAATCCCAATAATTGAAGAACCAATTGAATTTGTTGTTGAATCACCAAGGGTCTTCCCAATTGCATCAGCACCTCTTCAAGTCAAACAAAGCCAAGAAAGACTCAATGTACAAATGATTGAAGATGGTGATGCTTCATCAGTGTTATGTGGACAAGCTTCATATACTCCAAATACAACAGCTACACCACAAAGAAATGAGTACCAAACTTTGTTTTATTGTTCATTGATTCTCACAGAGCCTTTGTGGCTAAGAATCTTATTTATACAAGTGTTGTGCAAGAATACATGGAACAAATTGATGTGGATTATTTGGAAGACATAGATTTGAAATGGCAAGCTCCAATGTTGGCTGTAAAAAGTAAAAGGCTGTATAACAGAACTGGTAAGTCAAGTGTCTCAAGACCAAAGGAAAGAATTGGATTTGATAAATCGAAAGCCATATATTACAATTGTCATCAGCCAGGCCATTTTGCAAGAGAATTCAATCTTACCATGCAGTATCAGAATCAAAATCAAGTTAATCAAAATCAATTCTATCAAAACCAAGCCTATCCCAATCATCAAAGAAACCAATTCCAAAACCTAAATCCCTATCCTCAACAAAGAAAAAATCCAATAAACTTCCAACAACCTCAACAACAACTTATCCAACAACAACAGCCTCCAAGAAGTCATAATTCAAATCAAGTTGCTCCTAAACAAAATCAAGAGCAGAGAAACAATCAAGTTCAGCCAGTTTACAACAATAAAAGAAATCAGGGAAATGTGGCAGTTACCCAAGAGTCCCAAGATGGTGACTTTGATTGGAGTAGACATGCTAAAGCTATAGCTAGAGCATATGTTACATTCATGACAAACATCCAGACTGAAGGAGAATCTTCATCATCCAACGTACCATATGAACCTAGTATCTCTGAATTGTTATTATTGAGGAATTGAATAGAAAATTAGGAGAGTATGATGCTTAGGATGGTAGAAAGAATAGAGTTATTTCTGTTTATGAAGAGAATGATAAAATCTATGAACAACAAATAAAGAGTCGTGAAGAGGACTGTGTTGAAAGTTCTAGAATTCAGTCAAGGTTTATAGTTGAAATTGAAGGATTGAAAACGATGTACATTGATGAGAAACTCAAGTAGACTGAACTCCAAGTAGAGGTTGATGTTCTGAAAAACCTTGTAACCACAGGCAATATTAGTGGTAAATTGGAAAAGATAAATCCATAAGACAAATACAAGACAATTAGTCTTTCTTTCAAGACAAGAAATCATTAATGAAGTAATTCTGCTTGAAGGAATTGAAGGAAACAATAACTGAATCTAAATTGAAGGAAACAATAACTGAATCTAAATGAAGTAATTTTGCTAAGAGCACTACAAGTGATGAATGCAACCACTGTTCGAGTTTATGCAGTTGTAAATGTTCATTGTAAAGTGAGAAGACTTTAAAAGAGAAAACTTCAAAGAAAAACAAAGGAAACTCACCCATTTCAGACTCAAAGTACATAAAAGCACATGAAACATCAAAGAAGAGTAAAAAAAAAATTCCTCTTATTAATCCAGTCTACTCAAATCATGAGTTGTTTGATATTTGTGGTGATTCACAATATTTGCCAAAAAGAGATAGACCAAGTTCTACATGGTATGCCAAAAGAAATGGCAAATACAAGCAACCTCAAGTGATAAAGTTTAAGAAAAGGAAGCAATTATCGACAAGAATAGAAAATTGATGTTTTTGCACCAATTCAAGTGACTTTGATAAGCGTTTCACTCATCAAACATCAGTTGGGGTAGATCTGCCTAGACCAACTGAAAGATTCAAGAACAAAGAATCACATGAAGAGCTTGGAACTTTTGGTAAGATCTGGTGCAAGGTATGTGATGTCTATGGGCATCATACCGACCCATGTTGGTAGAACAACAAACCACAACCTATTGACATGCCTAACATAAAGAAATTTGGGAAAGACTTTGATTATTACTTATTACAAGAAAGATACAATGCCTATCTTGAAAAGGGAAAGAAAGTGGTTGGGAAGGATGTCAATGAGGTGGTAAATAAATCTTATGGGGTGATTGAAAAGGGAAAGAAAGTGGTTGGGAAGGATGTCAATGAGGTGGTAAAGAAATCTTATGGGGTGATCAATATTGAGAAAGTTCAAGAAGTTAAGAAGAGAGGTGTAAAGTCAAAAAGATTATGAAGACAAATGGTGTATCACAAAAAAACCATTTTCACCTATTTTGAAGAAGAAAACAAGTTCAAAGTCTATCAAAAAGAAGTTTACTTCAAAACTGAATGGTGATGAGAAATATTTGTTTAGATGTGGTAAGGAACCAAGAGGATTATCATGCATAAAAAGGGATGAAATTCTTAAAGTGATAATTAAGAAGGAAGAAACAGTTCTTGAAGAATGTTTAGATGTTATTGTGAAGAATGCTTGTAGTGTGAGTATGATTATGATAGTGATGAACCTTGTGAGATTGTATATGAGGATGCAGTTCCTAGGGATTTTGTTTCCATTGTAACTGAGAAAGATTAAACCTCTTTGGGTTGTGATTCTGTCCAAAACTAATCATTTTTCTTTATTATATGTAGGAACAGTCCATGGAAATGAATTTCATTTGATATATGGATAGTGGATGTTCCAGCCACATGACTTGTGGAAAGAGGTCACTTGTCAACTATGAAGAAAAAATATGAAGAGCATGTTGCATTTGGAAGTGATGAAAATGGAGGCGAGATTGTTGGAAAAGGAATTCTAGCCAATGGCAATGTGTTAGTTGATAAAGTCTACTATGTTGAAGGGCTTCAATACAAGTTGTTGAGTATTTCACAAGTTTGTGGTAACGGGTACAATGTGGGATTTGATGACACACATTGCTTTATATTGAAACCAAAATTTGCCATTCCTCAAGAAATGATTATGATGATGGCTTCAAGAAATGGGAACTTATATGAATTGAAAATGAAAGATGTCATTTCAAGGGGAGATACATGTTTTGTTTCCAAAGCTACTGAAAATGAAACAAAGTTATGGCATAGGAAATTGTGTCATTTCAATCTAAGGAACATGAACAAACTTGTTAAATATGAACATGTAATTGCTTTACCCACATAAAGTTCAAACTTGATGAAATATGTTCCTCGTGCTTGAAAGGGAAACAACACAAATCGTCACTCAAGACTTAACTTGTAAACTCAATTGATCAAGTGCTTGAGATACTTTATAGGTTCTTTTTGGTTGGGTAAGTGTCCCAAGAACTGGCAAGAAGCTTTTCTATCTTGTTATTATTGATGATTATTCAAGGTTTACTTGGGTATATTTTCTAACAACAAAGGATGAGACTCTGAGTTAATCAGGGGATGTATCACAAGGATTGAAAACCAACTAGATAAGGGAGTTAAGATAATAAGAAGTAATAATGTCACTTAGTTCAAGAATGGGGTGATGTTTGAATTTTGCAATGCAAAAGGAATATTACAACAATTTGGTGCTCCTAGAACTCCTGAGCAAAATTGTGTTGCTGAAAGAAGAAATAGAACATTAATTGAAGTAGCAAGGACCATGATTTCATATGCATATTTACCTACCTCTTTCTGGGCTGAAGCCATAAATACAGCTTGTTATGTTTAAAACAGGTTGCTTCTCAATAAACATCCCACAAAACTCCTTATGAGGTTTTGTTCAACAGGATAGCCTATATGAAGTTGTTGAAACCATTTGGCTACAAGTTTTCCTTGTTGAATACTAAGGACTATTTGAACAAGTTTCAAGCCAAGTCTCTTGAATTCTTCTTTGTTTGATATTCTTCACATTCAAAAGCTCATAGAGTCTATGTCAAATACCATAAAAGTGTGATTGACATAATGTTTAATGAGAATAAATCTAACAATGTTGATGGCCCAAGTTGGTTATTTGATCTTGAGAATCTCATTAAGTCATTTAAAATTTATCGAGAACATATTGACCCTTGTTCATATCAGAAAAGTTTATCTGAAGCAACTACTGAATTAAAGCTTGATTTGGACAACTATGGTCCAAAGTTGCTAATAAAGTAAATGAATATGAGTTCATTAAGGTAATGTCTGATGATCTTGAAGATGTTGAAGAACAACATGACAATTCAGTGACAGATCCTGTTGTTACCATTGAAGATCCTGCTTAACAAGAACCTGAAGTTACACATGTTGTGGTGTTTAAACCTCTTTTCAAATCAACCAAATGATGATCATGATGATGTGAACACTTCCAACCTTGACCCTAAAATTACAACAAGCTCAATCATCCAAAGCACTTCTACTCAAAGAAATCATCCTCTTGAGAATATCATTGATGATTTACATGAAAGAGGGACCAGAAGTGGATCTGAAACTGCAAACATCTGCTTTTTTTTGTGTCCTATCCCAAATAGAACCCAAGAATGTTAAACAAGCTTTGAAAGATTATAGTTAAGTTGAAGCTATGCAGGAAGAACTTGCTCAGTTTAGATATCTATAAGTATGGGAGCCAATAGATAGACAAAGAGGAAAGTATACAATTTGTACAAAATGGGTTTTTAGAAAATAAACGAATGAAAGAGGCAGTGTGATCAAGAATAAAGCAATATTTGTTGCACTTGGATTTCTACAAGAAGAAGGCATTGATTTCGAAGAACTATCTATACTAGTGGCTAGACTAGAAGCCATAAGAATACTTCTGGCATATGCAGCATCAAGAAACATGAAATTTTATCAGTTTGATGTCAAATCTGCATTCTTATAAGGAAAGATAGATGATGAGGTGTGAGTTACTCAACCTCCAGGTTTTGAGGATCCTGATTATCCAAACAAAGTTTATAAGCTAAGCAAGGTTCTCTGTGGATTACATCAAACTACAAAAGCTTGGTATGATGAGTTGTCAAACCACCTACTGGCTAATGGTTTCTGCAGAGGATCTATTGACAAGACCTTATTCTACAAAAGGAAATCTTAACCAAGTTCAAGTATGATAATGTAATAAAGTCTAAATATAGTATGAGTTCCATGGGAGAGATGAAATTCTTTCTTATATTGCAAATAAAATAGAAAAACGATGAAATATTCATTAATCAATCCAAGTATGTAAAGGAAATCTTAACCAAACTCATGTATGATGATGTGAAGACTGTTACAACTCATATGTACATACATGAAAAGATGATAGCTGATAAAAAGGGGGAGTCAGTAGATCAACATGAATATAGAGCAAAAATTGGCTCATTAATATATAACGACTGCATCCAAACCTGACATCATGTTTGTTATGTGTGTCTGTGCAAGATTTCAAGTCAATTCCAAAGTCTCTCACATGTTTGCTATCAAAAGAATTTTCAGATCTTCGAAAGGAAAGCCTGACTTGGGGATTTGCTATCTAAAGAATAGATCTTTTGATATACTTGCCTACACAGATAGTGATTATGATGGCTGCAACATGAGTAGGAAGTCTACTATAGGTGGATGTCAATTTCTAGGGTACAGACTAGTGTTCTGGCAGTGCAAGAAGCAAACTACAGTGTCAGTTTCTACTGCACAAGCTGAATACATTGCTGCCTCTGCTTGTTGTGCACAGGTTCAATAGATCCAAAATCAGATGTTGCACTATGGTTTGAATTTACTACATACCCATATTCTAATTGATAATACTGTTGTTATGTTCATTTTGAAAAATCCCGTGCAACATTCTAAGACTAAGCATATTTAGATTCGACATTATTTCATTAGAGACTGTAATGAAAAAGGTTTGATAAAATGAAAAGGGTTGAGTCTAGTGAGAATTTAGCTGACTTTTTCACTAAACCATTAGACAAAACCAAATTCAATTTTCTATTGAAAGCCTAAGGCATGATAAATTCTGATAAAGTCTAATTTATGATGTGTGATTATGTGCTTCATGTTATCTTTTTCTTTCTTGTGTTCATTTTCGTGTGTCTATATGCTTGTGTTTATTTGAGAGAAGAAAATTACAAAAAGATTTTAATTTCACTGAGTTTTTAAAGGAAAAATCCAAAAGTATTTTTATTTTGAAATTGAGTTTGTTTATATTGTGTTTGAAAGAAAAATCCAAACAAAATTTGAATAGTGTCAAAAAATTTGCTTGAAAAGCAAAAGGCCTTTGGTGATGGCAAATGGAGAACTGAAATGATTATTCTGTTAAGAGCTTTGAAGAAGCATTAAAATGTTTTAAATGGAAATATGATCCAACCAAAAGTGGGAAATGATAGTACATTGGCCTTCTACACCTATCATATGGACTATAAACATAATGAAGTATGCATGTTTCTACATACATCTCTCCAAATTATAGGTAGAAAGGCAATTACCTAGTCATACAAAAGCTTGTTGGTGTTTGGTCATCCCAAAAACGTAATATTATAATCATGACAGTGACAAATAATTCTTAAATGTTTATACATCAACCAAAAGTTAATAAAAATATACAAACTTAAGAGGTTAAAGTTAGAACAACACAATGTGGAACATCATTATAAGACATAAACGCCTTATATGAGAGGTATGTAAGACCGTATTGGGTGGCATGTAAGTCCATTGTTTAACCTTAAAGTTTGAATTGCATAATATTCTAAAGTTTAAAAGATATGTCATGTCATTTTGACCAAGCATTAATGGGGTTAAGTCAATTTAGGGTAATCTTGAGAAAGCTAAATAAACCTCGAGAAGAGATATGAGGCATTATAAGTCTGGTAAGTGGGATCCATTTATTTCATGCTAAGTGATTCAATACATGCTATCAACTTGTCTTATATGTGTTAGTACACGTTTGGTCATCTCGGTCTTTGTTTATTTGTATTTGGTGTTGTTATTAATTAATTTGTATTTTGGTAATTGTACAAGGGTACATTCCCGAGAGCTTGGTATAGCACACTTGCTGACCATATGATCGATAGTGGATTCAAACGAGGGACTGTTTATTGTACTCTCTTTTATAAGACTGTCGAAAAAGATTTGCTCCTTGTCCAGATTTATGTCGATGGCATTATATTTGGCTCAACAAACGACATGTTATGTAAGGACTTCGAGAAGTCTGTGCAGACAAAGTTCGAGATGAGCTTAATGGGAGAAATTAGTTTCTTTTTGGGGTTGTAGAATCATCAATCTAAAGACGGGATCTTAATCCATCAGACGAAATATGTGAACGATATCGTGGGCTGATTCAAGATAACTGCCAGAAAAGTCCCTTCTACTCCCCTTCTCGTGGGTCACAATTTGTCACCGGACGAATTGGAGGATACCGTTGATCCGACCCTTTACCGAGCGATAAATGGTTCGTAATGTATTTAACTACATCGCGTCCTGATTTAGTGTTTGTTGTTTGTCTGTGTGCCAGGTATCAAGCGAGTACCCGAGTGACTCATATGGCGGATGTGAAGCATATCTTTCACTACCTGAGGGGTAATCCTGACATCGGGTTATGGTATCCCAAGGATGACAGTTTCGATATTACCGGTATCTCAGATTCCGGCTGTGGAGGATGCAAGATCAACTTCAATTAAACGACTGTGGGTTGTCAGTTTTTAGGAAAACGGTCTCTACTTCAACCGCCAAAGCCGAATATGTGGTTGCCTTGAGTTGCTGCTCATAGGTTTTGTGGATCCAGCAACATTTTCGGGATTACCGTTTGAAGTTTCTTACTACTCCCATTTTTTATTGATAACTCTACTGACATATGTATCACGAAGAACCCCGTGCACCACTTTGAAACGAAACATATTGAAATTCGTTATCATTTAATCTGTGACTTCTATGAAAAAATATTAATGGATATTGAAAACGTTCACACGGATCATCAAAAGGCAGACCTTTTTACCAAAGCTTTTGATAAAACGAGATTCAAATTTTTGCATGGTTTAAATGGTTTAAAATCATTTGCTGATATCCCAAAACTCGGTAATCATTTATATATTTTTTGTACAGTTTTGTTTGTTATTTTTCTGTTTCTTTGTTTTATATTTTGGTGTTTAAGGGGAGAAAATTGGGAAAATACAAAAATAATGTTATGTTTATTTGTATAGATAAAATCCAAAAACATTAAGATATTTTGAAAATTCAATAACATTAAAAAAATATGCTCCTAAAAATGAGTTTTGAAGAAAAAAGAGAAAATGATAGTACATTGATCATTTATATTCTAAATTTCAATATAATAATAGGAATAAAAGACTGTGTGCTTAACTGCATTGGTGCATTGGTAGGTCTTAAACAAACGAGTAAGGTAGAGTATGTGATATAAACATAATGTTGCCAAATTGAAAGAGGTGTTAGTCTCTTGCAAAGTCTTGGTAATGTAGGTAGAAATTTAATAGTCTGTCATACTCAAGCCTTATGTCTAAGTATGATAAAAAAAACAAACCTTGAAATGTTTAAGCTTCTAGTAGTAATTGGATCATCAACGGTGTATGGTCTGATGGCCTTAAATTCTTTATTGATGGGATGCTTCAAATTTTTGGACACCATGAGTCTTTATGCGGTTTATCATCTGGGTATTCACAAATGTGAATATTAAATTACTCTATCAGCGAACCCATTATAAGTCATTAAACTTGATCATTTCTATACTTTGTACAAATTCATTACTGACTTGATCAAACACATTGTTAGTCATATATTGTTCCTCCCTTGCGCACGTCTTAATACCAATAAGAAACAAACCCCATGGGATACAATGTCTGCAAGCCATATACATAAAATCGTGCACACTCATTCATTGTAAAGGAAATTTGGGGTATTGCTTGATAACGGGTGTATATCTTGTTATGAAGTTTGGTTCTAGTAAAACTAATAAAGTTTAAAATGTTTTGATCCGCCGGTTCTAAGGTTTAAGTCAAGTTGGGGTGACATGGTAAAAATCAAATTAAGCCTGAATCGAGATTAGAGGCTGATAGTTTCTGATATATTGTGCCCTAATTGAAATTTAAACATATCATAGAAATTCCTAAAATATTTTTTATAAGACTTAAGTGGATAATGTAACACCCCGACCAAAGGCGGATTATACATCGGGACGCCACATATTGTTTCATTACTCGTGACACTATTGGGTGTCAATATTTAATAAATACATTCATTCGCGCACGCGCAGGGTAAACACAAGATAACATAAATCATCATAAATCAATATATTATAAGGCAAAATATTAGAACAACAAATAACTTGTCTTGATACATTTTAATCTAGGTCCAAAATAAAGAAAACTTCCTATGTGTCCACAAGCTCCAAAACAGCTACTGCAAACCTGAACATGTGTTAAAATAAACGTCAAACACTTGCGTGTTGGTGAGAAATCAAGTTTAATACAATACATAGATAATCATAAATCTGCGCGCAACACGTGTATGTCTGGTGTTTAACAAGGGTGCAATCAGATTGTGATCAAGCCTAAATAGATCATAGCTCATAGTTCATAGTTCAATCCGTGCTCCCAATTGAGCACAAAAACGAGAAAACATCTGTGCAAGTGTAAACAAAGAAAACCGTAAACGATAGGTCTCCCGTGTTCATCTAATGGATCCATGAAAACTTCGGAATAGGCCGAACAAAGCGGTTAATGATACACACATACAAATAAACAGCCAAGTAAACGTCCTCAACACATGGGATACTGCGCGACTAAAGCTCATAAACAAGTTTAAGACTCTAAGTTTGTATGAACACATGAACATCCCAAAACATTAAAAGCAAAAAGGGATTAGGTACGAGATTACTCACATGATAAACGATGCGGTGTAAGATAAAGCAAGAACCAACTTTAAACAAGCACAAGTTAACCTATAAATAAGATTATTGTTTTAATGATTGGGTTAAGTCTTGATTATAAGTTAGCATAATTAGTAAGTAAATTATTATATATATATATTACCGGAAAAGCAGGGCAGAACAGGGAGGAAGACGGAGGCAGAGAGGAAGACGGCAGAGAGAGCAAGGGGCAAGAGAACAGGAGAGATTAAGTGTTTTGTGTGTGTAGTGTTAAGAAAATAACATTATTTATAGAGAAACCCTAGGAGACATGAATCCAGAAAAAGGGGAAAAGATCTCAAGACAAACAGAACAAGACAAAACAAAAGATAACAAAAGATATCCTAAAGCAAGAGATATCAAAAAGCATAAGAAAACAAAAGCAAAAGATATGGAAAGATATGGCAGCTGCAGGGGGCAAAGGAAAAGCTGACAGGGAACAGTAAAAAGCATGGGCGGGTCAGATAAAGGTACTGGTCAAGCATGGAAAAAGCAGATCTCAAAAGATAATGTCAGTCACTTTATCAGTCAATCAATGGGGTTGGTGCGCATGCTGCGCCGAAAGTAACTTTTCAGACATAAAGCAGATTAGGTCAACAGCACAAAAGATAAGACAACACAAAAGCAAACGGCTAGATTAAACAGAAGAAAACTCAAAGGGTTTAGCGCGAGAAAGCTCGAGCGCACAGGCAGACACAGAAGGTCAAGAGAGCGCGAGCGCGAAGGCAGACAGAACCAACCTTAACGCGTCGCGGAAAGAACTACATTTCTAAGCGCGTCGCGGGAAGAATCACATTTCTTAGCGCGCCGCGGGAGGAACTAGAATTCCTAGCGCGCCGCGGGAAGAACTATAATTCTTCGCGCGTCGAGGGATGAACTACGATTCTTAGCGCGCTGCGAGAAGAACTACAAATCCTTAGCGCGTCGCGGGAAGAACTACCATTCTTAGCGCGCTGCGAGAAGAATTACAATTCTTAGCGCGCTGCGAGAAGAGTTCGTCTCGCGTATCGCTGAAACAGGTGGTCTTCACGCAGGATTCCTTGTAAGGGGTCTGGCGCGTGGAGCTGCGCAGACAACCTTAGGCGGGAAGGAACAAAGGACAAGCAAAGAGTTAGAAGAAAAAGAGGGAAACAAGGCTTAAGGGCGGGACGGCGACAAAAGGGAAAAGAAGGCGGAAAGAGAGAAGGAGAGGGACGGGACGGCGGAAAGAAAGAGAGAGAAAGAGGCGGGAAGGAAAAGTATATTATTATTATTAAAAGTAAAATATAAGTATAAATATTAAATAATAAAAGAAAGAGATCGGGTCAGAGAAACGGGTACCTGGGTCGGGTCGGCTCGGGGCAGATGTCACAGTCTCCCCTACTTTAAGAAATTTCGTCCCGAAATTTATCTCGAAGTAGGTTGCGCAGAGAACAGGTGCGGGTACTTGATCTTCATTTGATCTTCCCTTTCCCATGTAAACTCGGCTCCGCGCTTGGACTCCCAACGAACTTTCACGATAGGGATACGACTGCGCTTGGTTTGCTTAACCGCGCGATCCATAATCTCAACAGGCTTCTCAACGAAATGCATAGATTCATCAACTTGAACTTCATCAAGTGGAATGTGAAGGTTCTCGTCAGCTAAACACTTCTTGAGATTGGATACATGGAACGTTGGATGCACATTACTGAGCGCGGGCGGCAGGTCAAGTCTGTAGGCAACTTTTCCTACACGCGCGAGAATCTTGAATGGACCAACATAAGGAGGAGCAAGCTTACCCTTCTTCCCAAAGCGGACAACACCTTTCCAAGGCGACACTTTGAGGAGAACAAGATCACCAACTTGAAATTCGAGAGGCTTTCGCCTACGATCTGCGTAACTCTTCTGTCGGCTTCTGGCAGTCAGCAGATGATCACGGATCTTGGCGATTTTATCGGTTGTCTCTTGAACAAGTTCGGGTCCTGTGATTTGAGCTTCTCCCACTTCGCTCCAACAAATCGGGGAACGGCACTTACGACCGTAAAGTGCTTCAAATGGGGCCATACCAATACTGGAATGATAGCTGTTATTATAAGAGAACTCAATCAAAGGCAGGTGTGAATCCCAATTACCTCCAAAATCAAGAACACAAGATCGGAGCATATCCTCAAGAGTCTGAATAGTTCGCTCAGACTGACCGTCAGTCTGGGGATGATATGCCGTACTCATGTCCAAGCGAGTTCCTAGCGCAGATTGGAGAGATTTCCAAAAGCGAGATATAAAACGGCCATCGCGATCGGATATGATGCTCAAAGGAGTACCATGGCGGCAGACAATTTCCTTGACATAAAGCTGCGCGAGTTGCTCAACACGGTAGTTTTCACGAATGGGCAGAAAGTGAGCAGACTTAGTCAATCGATCCACTATTACCCAAATGCTATCATGTTTGCTTGCTGTCAAAGGTAACTTGGTAATAAAGTCCATCGCTACACATTCCCATTTCCACGTAGGAATTTCTGGTTGTTCGAGCAAACCAGATGGGCGTTGGTGTTCAGCTTTTACCTTAGAACAAGTCAGGCATTTAGCTACGAACACAGCAATATCCTTCTTCATACCGGGCCACCAATAAGTAATGCGCAAATCCTTGTACATCTTATCAGCGCCAGGATGAACGGAATACCGAGATTTGTGCGCTTCACTCAGGATATCAGCGCGAAGATTCTCATCAAAGGGAATCCAGATGCGATTAAGATAGCAGAGAATTCCACTCAGATTAGGGACAAAATGCGCTTCCGCGCCACACGCTAACTCGGCGCGAAGGTTACCATTACTGATGGATGCGCGCTGCGCGTCACGAATACGCGATTCAAGGTTGCTTTGAATCGGC
>NW_027504570.1:0-18311 GCF_021521415.1 Bidens hawaiensis
ATTGGCATGAGTCCCATGGGAATGGCAATGCCTGGAGTCATGGACTTAAACACCATCGCTAGCAACCGACCCAACATTCCTGGAATGCCACAAGTCTTCCACCCCTCCGCCTTTATGTCACCCATGCCGGCTTCATGGGATATGCAAGCGGCCAGGGGAGACCGAGTTCCAAACCATAATGATCCTATGGCTGCCTTCCTTGCATGCCAATCACAGGTAGGTAGTTAAAAAAAATATTAAAAGACGATTTATTATCAATAAAACACTCTTAGCAAGATGCTTGGACATGAAACATGTAATTAGCTACATGTCATAATTTATAACTATGTCGGTTCTTATTTCTTAAAATTTGTGTTTTCTTTTATTTACAAGTTTTAATTAATTATATAAATATATACAAGCAGCATAGATTTATATTAATCGTATAGATCTATACCACTTGTATAGGACTATGTGAGACACATAAACACATAAGGACATAATACTGACAAAATAGTCCATATACGACCCGTATAGGTCATGGTCCACCCTGATGTCCAAATATCGCATGCCTAAAACAATATTTAACTGAATTAAACATGTTGGTTGCAGCCGATGACAATGGAAGGTTACAGTAGAATGGCTGTTTTGTTTCAGCAGATGCAGAATCAATCTGGCTACTCTGGTCTCAAGAATTTAAACTGTTAAGGGTGGTTTATATATTATCATTTTGATAAAGTGTAAGGTTAATTTTAGGTTAATGTAACGTGTGTATATATTGTTAGTTATTAAATATGGTACTCAAAGGTAATGAGTATTACCTGGGGTTTATTTAATCTATTGAAGTGTTATCAAGAATAATTAAGTTTGTGTAAAATACATATTACATGAATAAAATTAGTGCAATATGTATCTGGTGTACAATACAAATTTTTAGAAGTTATATATTTCCAAATGACTTCATGCATGTCGGTCGGTATATTAAACCATGGTTTATAGGAAAATGAAGGGCAGACAGAATTTAGCTTTATTCACTTTTTGTTTTTACTTTTGTTAGTTATGGTAGCATTAATATTCTGACTTCTCAAAATATGTGAGTTTTTTTTCGTGAAATGTGAACTTTTATAAACAAACGAAATCACCAACAAACCCGCTACCTCCACAAAAGGAGCGCAGCCACCAACCAAACAAAACAATAAACTACACGATCAAAAATTTACATCACCTGAACTGTTATGATTCAATGAATTATTTTGGATAATCTTGCAAGTAAAAGGCATGTGGATGCACACATATTTCAAACCAACTATACGTACACGTCTGCATTGTAGTATTATAAATATGCATGTGTGTAAGGAGTAAAAGATCATCCCTGCAATAAAATTTCTTTACTCTCTTTCTAATTATTTTCTATATTAATGTTAATCTTGTTATGATTTAGTGGAAGTATTATAACACGTTATCAGCACGAGCCGCTTATATCCTAACCAAGAAAGGGAATAGACACAAAGGTATCTACATAAACATCATAAACACTTTTTTAATTATGTACATTAGATATATATCTATGCATATACATATACTAACTAATATACTGAGTAATAGCAATAATGTGTATAAACATTGTTATTAAAATTTGATAACTATTCTAACTTTTATTTATATATGCACACTAATATCTCATTTAGAAGTTAGATTTATTTACACTAACAATTCTATTCTTATTATTGTGCATACTAATTATATATATTTTATAAAATAAACTGTATTTAATATCTTATTTATTATCTTACTTTAAAATAATTAATATTATATATTATATATATACACACAAACGGTAATGTTACCGTTATAAACGGTAATATAACCGTTGTAAAAGGTTATAAATTTTCACTATAAATAACCAATCATTAACCCCATTTCATTTACAACAAACATTCTTCTTATTAAATTTATCCAATATAAAGTTCTCAAAATGATTCACCCGGTTTTACTGTTGGTCACTATAATGCTTATACTACTTCTCATTCTAATTTTTAATCTCCCATCTGAAGATTTCGGCATTTTCTTTTTCTTTTATATGTTTATAGCTCTAACAATGTATTGTATCTCATTGTTGATTGATATATATGGATTCTAATATTTATCTTATTATGTTTAGCAACAAAATGTCAAATATAGCAAAACTCGAATTCCCTGCACTCAACATTTCTGGAGAAAATTATATGTCTTGGACAGCAAATGTCAAGAGACATTTAAAATCTATGGATGTGTCAGACGCAATCCAAGAATACAATGATTGCTCTGACCAGGATAAAGCAAGAGCTGATGTTTTCATCCATAAACATATTGATGAATTACTACAGCATGAGTATTTTAATTATGATAACCCATATATGATATGGGAAGATTTGAAAAGCAGATTCGGTCATCTAAAGGAAGTTTTACTTCCTACTTCTAGAGATGAATGGAACAGTCTTAGGTTCCAAGATTTTAAGAGGGTAAATGATTACACCTCTGCTTTATACCGAATTTGTTCAAAGCTAGAATTTTGTGGGTATCCCGTAACAGAGGAAGAAAAGTTAGAGAAAACTTTCTCCACGTTTCATGCATCAAATATAAACTTGCAAACATATTATTGTTTGCAGAATTTTAAGAGATACTCTGATCTAAATGCATTACTCCTTGTAGCAGAGAAAAATAATGAATTATTGATGAAAAATCATCAATCTCGTCCCACGGGTTCATTAGCAATACCAGAAGCACATGTTGCTCACAAAAGTTCTCATAAAAATTCTGATCATAAATGGGAACAAAGTCGAGGACGAGGCCGTGGACGTGGACGTGGTCATTTTGACAAAAGGCATTTTAATGATCGTAAGCATCCATTCAAATGGAACAATAACTCTTACGGTCGTGGTCGTGGCCGTGGTCGTGGTCGTAACCAGAGAACCAATAATTATCATGTCCCACACAATACCAATTCCAACCACCAAAATAAATGGAATGAAGCTGGTAGGTCCGAAAACAATGGCACTTCATGTTTTAGATGTGGAAGTACAAACCACTGGGCAAAGGCTTGTCGCACAGCTCCACATCTGTGTGAACTGTACCAAGCCTCTCTAAAAGGAAAAGAGAAAGAAGTGAACCATGTTGATAACTTTAATAATATCAATGCTGAGCTGAGCGTTGAAGACTTTGGGGTAGAACTTTGAAACAAAGTTGCTTGACTACTATAATTAGATGCAGTTATTAAGTGTGTTCTCATTATCTTTAATTATGTAGTTCCTCTTTCATGTACTACTTGTGTTTCAATTAAATAAATTTCTTATTAAAATATCATATGTCTTCGTTATACACTTATTTTTTTTCTTAATATTTTTCAAGATTTAAAATGAAAATCACCGGAGCACAAGATCAAACAAATGAAGAAGATATATGTATAGCGGATAGTGGAGCCACGCATACTATACTTAGATCTAAAAAATATTTTTATAAACTGAAACCAACAAAAGGGATCATCAATACAATATCAGGTCCTACAAACTTGATAGAAGGAGTGGGAAAAGCTAATTTAGCATTACCAAATGGTACAAAGCTCAAAATAGAAAATGCTTTATTTTCCCCAAAATCAACAAGAAATTTGTTGAGTTTCAGAAACATATATCATAATGGATATGATACTCAGTCAAGGACTGTTAGTAATGAAAAATATTTGCATATCATAAGCAAAGATCAAATATTGGAAAAATTGCCAATGCTCCATTCTGGTTTGCATTATACATATATAAATGTGCCTCAAGCACATATGGCAGTCAAAGAAAATTGTTGCGATTCTGGTATCATAAACTTATGGCATGACAGATTAGGCCATCCAGGATCCACAATGATGAAAAGGATCATTAAAAATACACATGGGCATCCACTGAAAGGTCAAAAGATCCACAAAATAGATAAAATGCCTCAATGTACATCTTGTTCTCTTGGAAAATTAATTACAAGGCCTTCGCCATTAAAAGTCGATAAAGAAACACCAATGTTTCTTGAAAGAATTCAAGGTGACATATGTGGACCAATTCATCCACCATGTGGACTATTTAGATACTTCATGGTCTTAATAGACGCATCCAGCAGATGGTCTAATATCTCTTTATTATCGACTCGTAATGTTGCTTTTGCAAAATTTCTTGCTCAAATTATCAAATTACGTGCACATTTTCCGGATTATACCATTAAAAGAGTAAGGCTTGATAATGCGGGAGAATTTACATCACATGCTTTTGATGATTATTGCATGTCTGTGGGGATTGTTGTAGAACACCCTGTTGCTCATGTACACACACAAAATGGCTTAGCCGAGTCGTTGATCAAACGCCTACAGCTAATAGCTAGACCATTAATAATGAGGACAAAACTCCCTGTTTCTATTTGGGGTCATGCAATTATGCATGCTGGATCATTAATCCGCGTAAGACCAAGTGCAAATCATAAATACTCTCCCACACAACTTGTTTCTGGAAATGAGCCAAATATCTCTCATCTTAGAATTTTTGGTTGTGCTGTGTATGTTCCTATTGCACCACCACAACGCACAAAAATGGGTCCCCAAAGAAGGTTGAGAATATATGTTGGATATGAAACATCTTCCATCATAAGATACCTTGAACCTTTAACAGGTGATGTATTTACAGCACGTTTTGCTGATTGTCATTTTAACGAGACAATGTTCCCGACATTAGGGGGAGAAATGAAAAAGCAAGAAAGAGATATATCATGGTGTGTGCCATCATTGTTACACCTAGACCCAAGATCAAAACAAAGTGAGACAGAGGTTCAAAAAATAATACATCTACAAGAAATTGCAAATCAGTTACCTGATGCATTTACTGATATAAACAGGGTCACTAAATCTCATATACCAGCTGCTAATGCTCCAGCTCGAGTTGAGATTCCAAGCAAGCAAAACCATAATAATGCACCTCATGAATCTCAAAAACGTTTAAAACGTGGAAGGCCAATCAGTTCAAAGGATAAAAATCCTCGAAAAAGAAAGGGTTCTGAGAAGGATACTGACCCTAAGGAAGGAATGATTGACAAACCTTCCCTCAGGAAAGAATAAATGATATAACATTTCCTCAGGAAGAAATAAACGATTCCAATAAAGAATTGTCAATAAACTATGGTAAATCACATATAATGTGGGATCGAGATGAAATGGAAAATATTGATGATATATTTTCTTATTCTGTGGCAAGCGATATCATGGAAGAAAATGATGACCCTGAACCAAAAATCTGTAGATGATTGTAAAAATCGACAAGATTGGAACAAATGGAAAGATGCTATGCAAGCTGAATTAAACTCACTAAACAATCGAAAGGTTTTTGGACCTATTGTCATTACACCAAAGTCAATGAAACCTGTAGGATATAAATGGGTTTTTGTGAGAAAACGAAATGAGAAAAATGAAGTTACAAGATATAAAGCAAGACTTGTAGCTCAAGGTTTTTCTCAGAGGCCAGGAATTGACTATAAAGAAACGTATTCTCCTGTCATGGATGCTATTACGTTTAGATATTTAATCAGCTTAGCAGTCTCTAAAAATTTAGAGATGCGCCTTATGGATGTTGTCACAGCTTACTTGTATGGATCACTAGATAGTGACATCTATATGAAAATTCCTGAAGGATTTAAACTCCCCGATGCAATAAGCTCAAAGCCTAAGGAAATGTATTCCATCAAATTACAAAGATCCTTGTATGGACTGAAACAATCTGGAAGGATGTGATACAATCGTTTGAGTGATTATTTGATAAGCAAAGGATACACAAATAATCTTATTTGTCCATGTGTCTTCATCAAGAAGACAACATCAGGATATGTGATCATAGCTGTGTATGTTGACGAACTAAATTTAATTGGGACACAAAAAGAAATTAATGAAGCAATTGCTCTTTTAAAGAAAGAATTCGAAATGAAAGATCTTGGAAAAACCAAATATTGTCTTGGTTTACAAATTGAGCATATGCATAATGGGATACTTGTGCATCAGTCAACTTATACTGAGAAACTCTTAAAACGTTTCAATATGGACAAAGCAAATCCTTTAAGCACACCGATGGTTGTTAGATCACTCAATGTTGACAATGATCCATTTCGTCCTTGCGAAGATAATGAAGAGATTCTTGGTCCCGAAGTACCATACCTCAGTACAATTGGAGCACTTATGTATCTTACTAACTGTACAAGACCTGACATTTCTTTTGCAGTTAATTTATTGGCAAGATTCAGTTCATCCCCTACTAAAAGACATTGGAATGGCATTAAACATATTTTTCGGTATTTAAAAGGAACTGTTGATTTAGGTTTATTTTATCCTAACGATTCAAAAGAAGGGTTAGTTGGTTATGCAGATGCAGGTTATTTATCTGATCCCCATAAAGCAAATTCTCAAACTGGATATGTATTTAAGAATAGAGGAACTGCGATTTCATGGCGTTCTCAGAAACAAACACTCATTGCAACATCTTCAAATCATGCTGAAGTCATTGCATTGCATGAAGCTTCAAGAGAATGTGTATGGTTAAGATCTATGTCACGACACATATTGATTTCTTGTGGACTAGAGAAAGATCGAATTCCAACTCCTATCTATGAAGATAATGCAGCTTGTGTCTCGCAAATGAAGGAAGGATATATCAAAAGTGACAGAACAAAGCATATACCACCAAGATACTTTGAGTATACTCGAGACCTTATTAAAGACAATCAGGTTGAAATGAGATATGTCCAGTCCAGCAACAACTCAGCTGATCTTTTCACAAAAGCACTTCCCACAGCAACATTCAGGAAACATGTTCATGATATTGGCATGCGCCATGTACGAACAATGTAACGACCTGCAATTTGAGGGGGAGCTATATACTGCACTCTTTTTCCCTTAGCTAAAGTTTTTTCCCATTGGGTTTTCCTTTAGCTAGGTTTTTAATGAGGCAGTACTTCAAAACCCCGAAGTTTGAAAAGTGTCATCCAAGGGGGAGTGTTATGATTCAATGAATTATTTTGGATAGTCTTGCAAGTAAAAGGCATGTGGATGCACACATATTTCAAACCAACTATACGTACATGTCTGCATTGTAGTATTATAAATATGCATGTGTGTAAGGAGTAAAAGATCATCCCTGCAGTAAAATTTCTTTACTCTCTTTCTAATTATTTTCTATATTAATGTTAATCTTGTTATGATTTAGTGGAAGTATTATAACATGAACCAATTAATATATCTATTTTTCGGTCTATTCTTATACCAAAAAAAACTCATTTGACTAATATCTCCAATTATATCTTCAATCTTCACTTGTTTACCTTCAAACATATAATCATTTCTAGCTCTCCAAATACTCCCACAAATAAAATTTGTGAGTTGTTGAGCACACGATTCATTCCGGTTCTTCCGTGACTTCCCACTTTTAAACCGCAAGGGGTTGGGGATCTTGTTTCTTTCTTTCTAATTAATTCATTTCTTTATCCGGTACTCAACTACTTAGTTCAATGTATGTCTAGCTTCAACCTACCACACCTTTTGAAGAGCTTCAACATGTGGTACCTCCATATATAATTGTCATACCATTCTCCTTAGCCCGGGTTCACAAGATTAAACCCTCGTCACCCACGTTGTATGTTTTTCCATATCATGTCTCCTCAGTCAGAATTCAACCTGTCGTTCATTCTACATCCCACTATCTTAGAGCAACTACATCAGGCTCCATCCCCCGAGGTTTGAGTCCATGTGGCTGCAACAGACACAAGGAAAGGCCAACTCCACTGCTGTGGATAAAAGTTTTTGATGGTTGGGTCCTTGGAATCAAACTAGAGGTAGACGCCAGCTGGATCCAATAGTTACTTTTACTAAAAAAACAAATAAATAATAAACAAATTAATAACCATCTCCATGACTCCAACGGTGAATTTGTCAAATAAAATAAAAATAAACAAAAAATCAACCCTCCAACGCTCACATTAAATGAAAAAATTAATACAAAATTAAAAGAATTCTACAAATACATACTCAAACCTACTTCAAACTCACAAACATAATTCTTTGTTCTCTAAAATGACTCATATAAATTTAAAAAATGAGCTCTAATGAAGATGAAACTCTGCAATCTCCGTCTCCATCTTTTGTTTAGCGATGTTTTATTTTTTATTAATGTCATAATTTTATGATGTGTTAACATTTTAACTATTTTGTGTTTAAATAATAATGTTATCAAAAGTATTAAACTTATATATGAAATATAAAAAACAAATATGTTATGAAAATAGTTAGATTTAAATTATTTGTAGGAGTATGTGATGACGTGACAATTCATGAAAGTTTGTTGTTATGATAAAATGTAAGGTTTTAAGAAAAATTTGAAATCTAATATGACGTTGATCTGATGGTCTATTAAAGTTTTTTGCCGAGAATACTCTTATATCATATCTTCCAATTCTGACTTGGTTGTTTCAGTCACGTATCCATCTAAGCAACAAAATACTATGTGAATATAAATATTTAAAGTAGCATACACTATCAGTTGATGAATTAAAAATAACTTTTAAGTTCAAACAAAGAAATCAATTAATTGTAAGTTGTAACATACATTTTTTTAGTCACATACTTTATATATAAAAATGAAAAATAGTGGATTTATCAAAACAAATGACAAACGGACAACAAGTTACGCCATCATCTATTTTTGAATCGTAAAATATGGTCTTTTAAAAACCACATTTGGTAATTTTGGAGACATAATATTACTTGTTGAACTCAGCTAAGTAACTTCACAGCTTAAGACGCGAGGAAACAAAAAATATCAAAAACAAAAGGAAAAAATACATGTTGGTTGTTAAAACTTAAAACGCGTTTTCTCGTTTTTTAAAACAGCTTGACGACTGTGAAAACATTTCAAAATTTCCAAAACAGTAGCAGCTTTACCAACCGTAAAACCAGTAAATTTAAAAAAAAAAAAAAAACAAACATGTTTTTATATAAATCTCAAGTGTAAAAAAGGAAATCCCCAAAAACAAAAATATAAAAAATTCAAAGCGAACTCTTTCCTTTTTTGTCAACTCCCCCTCACCAAACCATTTCAAAATTCCCCAACACAAAACCCCCAATTTCTCATACCAAATTTCCCCAAATTCAAAACCCTAATTCTCTCAATCAATCAATTCCTTCAATTCACTCCACAATCATGGAATCAAAAGGCCAATTGATGGATTCCTTAACATCCCACATCTCTCTCTACAACACCCACTTACCAATTTCATCATCTTCACCAAACCCTAACCCTAGATCGTCCATTCTCAATTGGTTCAAATCACTCACGATTCGTCAACGTCAATCTCATTTAACCATTGTCGACAAATCTTTTACTCAATTACTAATCCAATTGCAGTTTAAGCTCAAAACCAATGGAATTGGATCGTTTATTGTTTTACCTGATATACCCAGTTCACAATCACACCCTAATATCCCAAGCTTCTGTTTTCGGAAGTCCCGCGGGTTGTTATCGAGAGTTGGAGCTGATTCGCCTCCCGAGAAGCGGATTCGGGAGTCGGTTAGAATGTTCGGGTCGAAAGACGGTGAGGATTTTGGTAATGGTACAGTTAGTTGTAGTTGTCTGGATTCGGTTACGGTTAGTTACGAGTTTGTTGAGAATGTGGATGAGTTTGTTGCGGCGATGGACGCGGTGTCGAACGGGGAGTTTTTGAGAGGGGAGGAGAGTGTGGTGTTGGGGTCGGTGGATTGGGCGGAGTTGAGTTGGTTGAAGGGTAAAGGTTATTATAGTTTGGAGGCGTTCGTGGCGAATAAGTTGGAGTTGGCTTTGCGGTTGGCGTGGTTGAATGTGAATGTTGGGAAGAAGAGAGGGGTGAAGGTGAAGGAGAAGTCGGTTTGTGCGGTGGCGGGTGTGGCGGCGAATGCGTATTGGAGGAAGGTAGGGTGTGTGGATTGGTGGGTGAAGTTGGATGAGCAAGTAAAGAAGAAGGTTTTTAGAATAATATTGGGAAAAGCTGCGAGATTGTTGGTATGTGTCTGTTAAATGTTAATCTTTTGTTGATATTAGTTACTATGATTGTTTTGTTAATGTTGTAAGTTGTAACCCTAAAAAACCGGTTTTTATCTGCTAAGATTGATTTATGTTTGTACATCTAAAATCTAAATAAGTTGGAACTTACTGAATTGTAAATGAACCGAACACAAACGGAGCGAATGTTTTTTTTTTGTTCGTGTTTGTTCGTTAAGAAAATGAACATGCTTGTGTTCGCTTGTGTTTGATTGTTAACAGTGTAAAATATGGTTCACGAATGAACGTAACTGAGCTAAAACCAACTGCAAGCAAATGTGAACAACAATGTGTTGAGCCTCGAAAGTTATTAAAACCGGACAAAATTGTAACGGGCCTAAAAAATATAAAAATATAAATTGATATATCAACAATTATAACAAATACACTAAACAAAACGTAACATGAATGCAAACGAATGAACATAAACGAATTTAAACACAAAAAAACGTTCACGAACATAAATGAACGAACGAGACACATATGTTCATGTTTGTTCTTTTAACCAAATGAACAAAAACTTTCGTTCATGTTTGTTCGTTTATTAAACAAACATGACAAAATTCCCGTCAAACAGTTCACTAAACATTTGGTTTGTTTACAGATATAGAACTTAGGGTAAGTTTGGGGTAAAATGGTAAATCAAGGATTTGATATATATATATTTTTTGAAATATTCAGACTCATGACATTTTATATGGAAGAAGTAGTGGTATGGAGGATGAGTTGCAGGCCACTTGTGGGAGAGATAAACAGCCTTCTAAATACAATCATCCTAGCTGGCATCAAGAAACCGTTGATACCTTTGAAGGAAAAGACTTTGAATCAGGGATACCTCTTTTTACTTCTCCGTGTAACAAATTATCTTCAATAGTCCATAAGTTTAATAGCCTGCTAGTTGTTTGCGAGATTTCAACAATGTTACTAGCGTTTAACCATGGTCGATTTAATGAGGAATCACTGTTTTTTAGCTCGTTAGAGGCTGTTAGTACGGTATCTGACCGCGTATTAAGGAGATTGCGAGGCTTGCTCATGGTTGTTTCACTTGATTTCATAAAACTTGAGCTTCTTGAAGATCATAGCTCAACCAAACCCGTGAAGAAACCGAAACCAAAACCAAAACCAAAACCTGTTTCTGGTAAGAAGGGAAAATCACGTGATGTGAAAAAAATAAATCCCGTTCAAATATCTGAAAAGAGTAGTTCTACTTCAGACACGGTTACTAAGGTGAACTATTTTAGCCGTATACGTGTATTTATGTTTTAGTTAGATGTAGTAATGCGAACCTGTTTTTAATAGACGGGTCGACTTGGGTTATGCTTAATCACTAACGGGTTAATGGGCTTCAAACTTTTCAGGAAGAGGGGGATAAATCCGAGATTCAAGAAATGGATTATAAACAAGAAAGCGGGCCCACATCGGTAGAAATGGTTGTGCTTTTTGTATGTGATTTATGTTTTAAATGTTGCATAATGTTGAACGTTTTTTAACTCGCTGATTAATATCAGGAACACGTTGAAGAAGTAACTAACACGCCAGTCCAAACCACCTCAAAGAAGAATAAGAGAGCAAGAAAGAAGCATAAGAAAGACGGCATCAATAACCAACTCAAAAATATCATTTCCCAAACTACCCCTGTGGAAGTGTCTGATATTACCACAGATTGTGCGAGTGTTGTCGACAACAATCCAGTAGAGTCTGATAATAATATTATTGAGAGTCAAGATGTTGACGAGATCGTCAATGAGCAAGTGAAGGAAATGGATACACAATCTTCAGTTACTAACAAGGAAAAGATGGAACCAAATCCGGTAGTCGTTCATGACAGTGGGCCCGTGAACTTTTCAGGGAATGCAAACCTGCCAAATGAGCGGCCCGTTGCATCACCTCAGTTGTCATTTGTCCACCAATCGGGCTTTGTTCATACAGTCGGGCTTTGTACACACGATAACCACTTGGTCAGAGAAGATGATTTTGCGGTTTCCGGGTTGGACTATAGTCAATATTTTGGTGGCGGTGTGATGTATTGGGACTCTTACGATCACCCGGTGGCTAGTTTTTCAAGACCACCGTCTCTGAGCTCGGATGACAGCTCGTGGGCTTGGCAGGAAGCTGATATGAACCGAACCGTTGATGATATGGTTGCGTTTTCGTCTTCTTATAGTACAAACGGGTTGACATCACCATCCGCCACGTCATTCTGCTCGCCTTTTGACCCGATTGGTTACGTTTTACCCAGTGAGGTATCCGGGAAAATGAAGGAATTATCTGAAGAAAACGTTCCGGTTTCTTTAGCCAATTTTCCAGGTGATATCGAAGCGAAAACCGGTGATTTATTCCCGTATCCGATTTTACGACCAATTATTATTCCAAATATTGATCGATCACGGGAGTTTAAACGTAACTTTGAGCATAAAAGCCCGTGTGTTCCTCCTAGCAGACGGGAAGAACCTCGAATTAAGCGACCACCGTCACCTGTTGTGCTTTGCGTTCCACCGGTTCCCGATTCACGAAAACAACGCGGGTTTCCGACCGTTCGATCTGGTAGCTCGAGCCCGAGGCAGTGGGGTGTGAAAGGGTGGTTTCATGGAGAAAAAAAGAGCCTTTCGACCCGTCAGTTAAGTCAAACTTTACCCGGAGCTTTATTGCAGGACCGTTTAATTGCTATCTCACAATTAACGCGTGATCAAGATTCACATCCAGATTTATCGATCCCACTTGATAAATCATCGCTCGATTCTTCGACTCGGAAGTCATCACTTCCCGTTATGCACGGTTTACTAAACGATGAAATCGACTCGTTTTGTAAACAGGTGGCGGGAGGCAACATGGCTAGAAAACCGTATATTAACTGGGCGGTTAAACGGGTTGCCCGCTCGCTTCAAGTCTTATGGCCTCGGTCCCGAACAAACATTTTTGGTTCGAACGCGACTGGTTTATCACTTCCAACGAGTGATGTCGATCTTGTGGTTTGTCTTCCACCCGTTAGAAATTTAGAACCAATAAAAGAAGCAGGAATCTTGGAGGGTAGAAACGGAATTAAAGAAACTTGTCTTCAACATGCTGCTAGGTATCTTGCTAATCAAGAATGGGTCAAAATCGATTCGTTAAAAATCGTCGAAAATACCGCTATTCCCATTATTATGCTCGTCGTTGAGGTTCCTCGTGATGTCATCGTGTCAGTTGACCCGGAAATTTCTGCACACAGTGGAAAACACACAAGCGTGCAGTCGATCCGAATTGATATTAGTTTTAAGTCCTCGTCACACACCGGATTACAAACCACCGAGCTCGTTAAACAGCTAACCGGACAGTTTCCCGCAGCTACACCGCTTGCGTTAGTTTTAAAACAGTTTTTAGCCGACCGATTTCTCGATCAGTCTTATTCGGGTGGGTTGAGTTCTTATTGTTTAATATTATTAATCACACGGTTTCTTCAACACGAGCATCATTACGGACGTTCGATTAGTCAGAACTTTGGTGGTTTACTGATGGACTTCTTTTATTTCTTCGGGAACGTTTTTGATCCACGTCAGATGCGGATATCGGTACAGGGAAGCGGGGTGTATATAGATCGGGAACGTGGGTATAGTATCGACCCGATTTATATCGATGATCCTTTGTTTCCTGCAAATAACGTTGGCAGGAATTGTTTTAGGATTCATCAGTGTATAAAGGCGTTTGCGGATGCTTATTCTACTTTGGAAGATCAACTCGATAATTGTGATTCGAGTAACGGGTCGTTATCGGTTAAATTACTCCCTTTGATCATTCCTAGTATTGCTCTGTTGTAGATACGATCGTTATCATTATCGTACACGAATTTGTTGATAACCTGTCAGGAAGTTGACCGATCAGAAGGTCAACGGGTGGCCATCGGGTTGTTTTATGAAAGAGTTGTAGCCATAGCTGAAAATATAAAATGTCACACAAATCTTTATTAAATTGTTTTGACCAGTTTTGTGTTCTTTTGCACTTTACCAAAATGAGTATGAAACTTGGTCTTTATAACGTTTTATCTGTTTGTCTTCGTTATTTTTTATGTAACCATTTTTTTATATATATACTATTTTGCTTGTTTTTTCTGTAAACTATTTCCCACGTCCTAATTTTTGGTATTTTACCTTTTTTATATCGGAGATTCCTAAGAATTGTTCTTTTCCATAATCCCAAATTTCCAAAAGTAAAGCTATACACTAGGGTTGTTTTTCGGGTTCGTTTTTTGAGTTTCGGGGTTTTCAAGTCGGGTTATTTGGGTTTTAAAGTTTTAATTCTTAAGCCGAAACCCAACCCAATTCTCTCACAGGTTTTTCGGGTTCGGGTAATTTGAGTTCGGGTTTTTCGGGTTGGGATAATCAGGTTCCAAGTATTCTAGAAAACAAAACAAAAACAAAAAAAATTAAGAAACTTCAATGTTAAAATGAAAACATATTCCTCTTTCCTCGTAACGCAGATTATCAAACAATAAACCAACATAACTTGATAAATTCATAAAACCATTCAAAAGAAGAGTAAAACTAAATAATTAACTCGAACCATAACCGTCTTCAATCGGACGTGATTTGGTTGTTCGATTACAGTTGTTATTAGTAATACACAATAAACAATCTATCCATAACTTTAGTGGATAGATTCTGATAACTTTAGTGACCAAGACTAAGTCTATTATACTTAAAAATATATTTTAATTTCAAAACTAAAAGTTTATTCGGGTTTTTCGAATTGACCCAAAACTTATAAATCAAACCCAAGAACCAACCCGAATTACTTCGATTCGGGTTCGGTTAGTCTTTTCTCGGGTTCGGGTTTTTCAGTTCGGGTTCGGGTTTTAAATAAAAGTGACAGTCTATTATACACAATAGTAAAATACATTTGATCCAATGGTATATGATGATGTAATTTGTGCTTTCTCCCTTTAAAAGTTGAGATTATCGTCTAGTCTAAACAATGTGTCACTCTTTAAAGCAATTGCTAATTTTAAAGAAAAACGTTAACTAATTTATTGTTATAATTTGCAATCAACTATAGAGATAACTGTAAAGTGATCAAATAGTCGTATTATCGTGTTTATGAATGTAAATTATATTAGTTGCGCTCGAGTTAGGCTCATTTAACTTTAAAAGCTCCGGAATGAGCTCAACTTGTGAGTAGTATTTCAAACTTGAATTCGAGCTCGTTTAGTACTTATTCGTTATTTAATTATTTTATTTATTTATACTATAATTATTTTTAGAATTAATTACGCCGCTGTTGGACAATGCGGTCTACTTATATTAGATACTTGATGCGTATTTTCTAAACATTACGCGTACAGTTAAGTTGTTTTAAAGCACGTAACATTGTTGTTCTCCATCTTTAGACGGACTTATTTCTTTTTTCTATTAAATGGATATTAACTAAAATACCTTTATTAGGCTAAAAGAAAGCAAAAGAAGATATATTATTTAATTATTTTTTCATTAATCTATAATATTAATATAATGTAAATATATATTTAACACATTAAATAATATACATATTAGACACGTTTAAACTCGCCAGCCAACTCAAACTTGATA
Organism: Bidens hawaiensis; assembly: GCF_021521415.1. Taxonomy (NCBI): domain Eukaryota; kingdom Viridiplantae; phylum Streptophyta; class Magnoliopsida; order Asterales; family Asteraceae; genus Bidens; species Bidens hawaiensis. The sequence goes on from NW_027504570.1 coordinate 15,650, forward strand.
CATGAAGCTCAATCTCATTTATCAAAAGGGCTCCAATATAAGCTTAGAATCGACTCTAGCGTGTTTAAAGTTAGCTCATTTCAAACATTTAACAAGTCGATATTGAATAATTCAAAACCAAAAAGTCATACATTACAACATTTACTTTAGAAACCAAACCAGTAATATAAACCAATGTAGTAATTTTGTTTCGCATTCATATTGGTTAACACAATAATAAAATAGAAATGGCACATGTATTTTTAAGATTAAGAGAAAGTCATTCTAGTCTTGGTTGGGTAGATACAAGTGAAGATTAGGTTCAACCTTTGACACATGAGTAAATTATTCTTTATAAGGGTATGTATAATGGGCGATATGTGGAGGCGAGATGGGGCGATTTATGCTTGGCACACCCCTGACGACAAACGGGGCGATGGGGGGGGGATATGTTTCCGTCGGCTGTGTTGTGTGTGTGTGTATTATTATATATGTTGTGTGTGTGATATATATGAGGCTACAACACCATTACAACCCTAAAACAAAAACTCACAATTTGCTAACTGGACGACATATGACGTAAATCGCCCAATTTTATAGCTCTTCCATTACACATAGCCTAATAGTTTAGCAATAGAGAGAGAGAGGAGTGAGTGTAGGGAGTGAAAAATAAAAAGAAAGTAAAATTTTGGTTTGTGTGGATGTATTATTTTATTACCAAAACAATGATAATGCATGTTGGTCTAAAGCATGAGTATTACTAGTGGAATATGCCAAAATATCCCTTCACTTTTTCTCTAATCACGACTTCATACACGCCAAGCATATGCCCTCTAAATATTCTAACTCTTTCTTGCTAATATATTTACACAAATTTCATCTTTTTCATCATAAATTTTGATAGTTGTGATGTGGGTATTTTAGATTTGGTGTCCCCAAACAATACCCAGGTTTCAAATCTAAGGTTTTGAAATCAAGAAAACCGGAAAATGAAATTCGGTAAGAGATTGAAGCAACATGTTCAAGAAACTTTACCAGGGTGGCACAATATGTACTTAAATTACAAGGGGTTAAAGAAACATGTGAAGTTGATATCTTCGTCATTGGAGTGTGAGATATCTGAAGATGAGTTTGTTTATCTTTTGGACAATGAGGTCGAGAAGTTTAATGTGTTTTTCATGGAGCAAGAAGAGGATTTCATTATACGTCATGAGGTAATTTTTTTTTTTGTCTCGTATATCTATTACCATAAAATCTAAGTTGATGTAGAATGTTTTCCCAATATTTTGATAATAGGAACTTCAAAAATATATGTATGCCTTTGTCTTATATTAGTGCGGTAACATCATTTTGTTAATTAAAATACCCTAGCATGTCGTATATAAAAGTTAATCGACAAATAAAACAACTTTATCTTAACAAAAGAATGATTTTATCTTGAAAATTGTTTTGTCTTTTATAGTTGTCTAAGATCATACTTATTAAGTTTGTATATCTTTTTTGCAATATGATCATAAGTCTAATGTAGTTTTCAAGGAACAAGAACTAAATTTCTCTATATGTTATAAGATATGGTGAAATTTTTAGTGTTCTCATCATATATGGATTAGCATGAATCCTAGTTGATATATTGTTTTCCCTAATATTTGGAGTAATAAACTTAAAAAAAAAAAATATTTTATTTGTTTCCTCTTACATCATCAAACTTTTGTTAATTACAATAATATAGTGTCAAAAGAATTAATTTTCTTTTATAATAATTGTTTTGTCTTGTGTTGTTGTCTCAAATCCTACTTACACTGATAATCCACTGTCACGTGTTGTAGCTGTTTGTACTATATTCTATCGACAATTTTTTAAAAACCGTTTAAGATGAGTCACCAATTTTTTATTATTTGATATGTTTTTCGTGAAACATGTAGGAGATGCAACAAAGAATAAAAAGGATTATTGTGAATGAACCATCATCACAAGAAGAGTATGAATCGTATGAACAAGAGATGTCAAAAATTAAGAAAGACATCGTTGACTTCCATGGTGAAATGGTTCTTTTAGTCAACTATAGTAACATCAATTACACCGGTAAGTCAAACTAGAAAAAGTCAACTTATTTTATTAGTCAACAAAAATTATTGGAATTTAAAGATCCAATCTTTCCAAATAAATTAACAAGCTTTATAAATCTTGATTTTTTGGTGTAGGAATGACAAAGATTCTAAAGAAATATGATAAACGAACCGGAGGATTTTTGCGTTTACCATTCATCCAAAAGGTCATGGAGCAACCTTTTTTCACCACAGAGCTCGTTTCTAAGCTCGTGAAAGAATGTGAAACCACCATCGGTGAGCTTTTTCCCGCGATGGTGGCAGTAGAGGAGATGACAAAGGCAACAGGCACAGTGGCAGGAGAAGGGATTTTTAAAAACACTGTAAAGGCCTTGTTAACAATGAAAGAGATTAGAAAAGGGAGCTCGACTCATAGTCATTTCTCTCTCCCGACTCTAAATTTACGTGATATTGAGCTTATACGGTCCTTTCAGTTCAGTTCACCTATACCTATCATTTAACTTAAAGTTGTTAGTTCGGTTTTGGATATCAATACTTTCAACTCAATTTATTTGTGTTGGTTTTAACTATATATTTCCTATCACATTACATGTATGATGTATCCATGATGATTTTTA
>NW_027504571.1:0-23533 GCF_021521415.1 Bidens hawaiensis
ACAAATTGGCTGAGCAAAGGAACCTGATAATTGAAGAGATTCTCCAGAGGCACGATCTTGAGTTGAGGAATCAAAAAGCGTCCATGCAAACCATCGAAAATCAAGTTGGACAGATTGCTCAACTCCTCTCTTCGAGACATCAGGGTAGCCTTCCTAGTAACACCGAAAGGAATCCAAATGTTGAGGCTAAGGCAATTACCATGAGGAGTGGTAGGACTACCATTCCTGTTGACGCATCAGTTTCCACACCAAAACTGATTGCTGATGAGATCGATACTGAGACTCCTGGTGAGGTGCACTCGAGGCTAGACCCAACAAGTACCGCACAACCCAGTGAGCCAGTCAGGACTTATGTTCCTCCCATTCCATACCTAGGTCGTTTGAATAAGCAGAAGATGGAAGAGCAGTATGGGAAATTCTTAGATCTTTTTAAGCAGTTACACATTAATCTTTCGTTCCTTGATGCCTTGAAATAAATGCCGAAGTATGCTAAATTCTTGAAAGATGTCCTCTCGAATAAGAAGAAGTTGGAGAAGCTTTCTTGTGTTACTTTGAATGAGGAGTAGTCTGCGGTCCTTCATAATAAATTGCCAAAAAAAATGACCGATCCGGGCAGTTTCACCATTCCTTGTTTGATCGGTAGTTTGTCGATTAGAAATGCTTTAGCCAACCTAGGTGCTAGTATAAACTTGATGCCCTATTCTGTTTTTTCCAAACTAGACCTAGGTGAGCCTAAGCCTACTCGCATGAGCATCTAGCTTGCCAACCGTTCTGTGAAATATCCTCGCGGTATAGTTGAGATTATGCTTGTGAAAATCGAGAAATTCGTGTTTCCTGTCGATTTTGTGATCTTAGACATGGCTGAGGATAAAATGTACCATTTATCCTAGGTCGTCCTTTCCTAGCTACTGCTCGAGCTCTCATTGATGTCTGCACCGGCGATCTCACTCTTAGAGTTGGAGACGAGGAGGTAACCTTTGATATTGGGAAATCCATGCAACACCCATAGGATTATGATGACGTGCTTTATATTGATTCCATTGATTCTTGTGTGTGTGAACACCTTCAGAACACATGTGAGGAGAGTTCTTTGGATACTCAGTTGATTAGTGGAAATGGTTCTGACCTTGTCATTGAGCCTCTACTTGAGGAGTTGGTCTATGGTGTAAACCAAGAGCCTCCTGAGTGTTTGGAAAAAATTGATAATGTCGATCGCGATGCCGAACCTAAGGCAAAACCTTCTGTTGAGGACCCACCATCCATTGATCTTAAGTAACTCCTTTCCCCATTAGGAGTATGCCTTTTTGGATGATGGGTCCCGCTTGCCTGTTATCATTTCTTCGAGTTTGTCGAGTGAGGAGAAGGTTAAATTGCTTACGGTTCTCAAAAAGCACAAGCATGTGATCGCTTGGAAGATAATGGACATAAAAGGGATCAATCCATCCTTTTGTACCCATAAGATCTTGATGGAAGAGGAGTACAAACCTGTGGTGCAGCATCAAAGGCGTCTCAACCCTAATATGCAAGACGTATGTGACAGAAAAAGAGGTCATCAAGCTACTCGATGCTGGATTGATTTATCCGATATTTGATTCCCCATGGATGAGCCCTATGCAGGTTGTCCCGAAAAAGGGCGGTATGACGGTTGTGATGAATGAGAAAAACAAGTTAATTCCTACTCGTACCGTCACGGGATGGAGAGTTTGCATTGACTACCGCAAACTCAATGACGCCACGAGAAAGGATCATTTTCCCCTCCCCTTTATCGATCAGATGTAAGAACAATGTTCTATTGTTTTCTCGACAGCTTCTCAGGATATTTTCAGATCCCCATCTCTCCTGAGGATCAGGAGAAGACGACATTCACATGTCCCTATGGCACATTAGCCTACCGGCGGATGCCCTTTGGATTGTGTAATGCCCCAGCCACGTTTCAGAGATGTATGGTGGCAATTTTTCATGATATGATCGAGGACTCCATGGAGGTTTTCATGGATGACTTTTCTGTTTTTGGGAGTTCTTTTGATCATTGTTTGAGAAATTTGGAGAAAATGTTGGCCAAGTGCGAAGAAGCCAACCTTGTTCTTAATTGGGAGAAATTCCACTTCATGGTGAAGGAGGGCATTGTGTTAGGGCATAAGATTTCACCGGCGGGGCTTGAGGTCAATCGAGAAAAAACTGATACCATTTCTAAGCTTCCGCCACCAAATTTGGTGAAGTCTATTAGGAGTTTTCTTGGTCACGCGGGTTTTTATCGGCGATTCATAAAGGACTTTTCCCAAATCGCCTGCCCGATGACTAAGCTCCTCGAGAAGGATGCCCCGTTCGTTTTCTCCTCCGAGTGCCTTCGTGCATTTGAGGTGTTGAAGGAGAAATTGGTGAACGCTCCTATCATGGTAGCCCCCGACTGGACTCTTCCTCTGAGTTGATGTGTGATGCTAGCAATTTTGCAGTTGAGGCGGTTTTAGGTCAAAGATGGGATAAGCATTTTCACCCTATTTACTATGCGAGCAGGACTCTGAATGACGCGCAGGAGAATTACACGACTACTGAGAAAGAGCTCCTTGCGGCCGTCTTTGCATTCGATAAATTTCGGTCTTATCTTGTCCTTTCCAAGACCATCGTGTTCACGGATCATGCAGCACTTCGTTATCTTTTAGTAAACAAGATGCAAAGCCGAGACTTATTCGTTGGATTTTATTGCTGCAGGAGTTTGACATTGAGATCCGTGACAAAAAAAGGCGCTGAGAATGTCACAGCCGATCATTTTTCTCGTCTTGAGTGCTCAACTTCATCGGAACAAGTGGGGGTCCACATAAATGACAATTTCCCCCACGAGTTTCTCATGCATGTCGAGACGCGGGATGAAGATTATCCTTGGTTCGCGGACATCGCGAATTTTCTCGTGAGTAGGATGTTTTAAAGGGCTTTACTCACCAGCAAAAGAAGCAATTCTTTTATGATGTTAAGAATTATTTTTGGGAGGATCCCTATTTGTTTCATGTCGGAGCCGATCAGCTCGTGCGTAGGTGCGTGTATGGTGATGAAGCACGCAAAATCCTGATTCACTGCCACGAGGGCCCGACCGGAGGACACCATGGAGCCACATCCACCGCGAAGAAGGTCTTTGACACCGGTTTATTTTGGCCAACCATCTTCCATGATGCTCATGACATGGTTCAGTCTTGTGATGCTTGCCAAAGGGCAAGCAACATCTCATCAAGAGACGAGATGCCCCAGCGACCGATTCAGGTTTGCGAGGTTTTTGATGTGTGGGGCATCGATTTCATGGGACCTTTCCCGACTTCTTTCAGCCACCGTTATATCCTAGTAGCCGTTGACTATGTTTCAAAGTGGGCTGAGGCGCAAGCCTTGCCCACTAATGATGCTAGGTCGGTGGTGAAATTCTTGAAGAAATTGTTTTCTCGCTTTGGTGCCCCCAAAGCATTGATCAGTGACCGTGGGACTTATTTCTGTAATGTCCAATTGAAGAAGGCATTGTCCCGATATGGAGTTCATCATCGCTTCTCTACACCATATCTCCCGCAGACGAGCGGGCAGGTCGAGGTCACCAATCGGGGTATCAAAAGAATTCTTGAAAAGACGGTTAGTCAAAACAGTAAGGATTGGTCCGAGAAGCTAGATGCTGCATTGTGGCCTTTCCATACCGCCTACAAAACACCGATTGGGACGACACCGTTTAAATTGGTGTACGGGGAAAGCGACTCATCTCCCTGTTGAGCTCGAGCATAAAGCCTATTGGGCTTTGAAAAGTGCTAATCTTGATCATGCATGTGCGGGCAAAAACAGGTTTGGTCAGATTCATGAGATTGAGGAATTAAGAGGCCAAGCTTATGAAAACTCGAAAATTTACAAGGAGAGGACCAATGTCACACCCCAACCTACGGCGGAACATGCCGGGGCGCAACATTGATTGTATCATAGCTCAGAAGACACTAAGTGAAATACACGTGTCAATATCTAAATTATTCATTCATATATTAAGTTCAAAAGCACAAACTTCGTTTCAAATGAAATACCATTACAATTAAATATTCAAAACATAAATAACTTAAAATAAAAGTGTTCTTCAATCATCAAGCAACATAAGGTCTCATCTACTTCCAATACTTGATTCATCCAATAAAGCTACCTGCGTCGTGCGTGAAAATATATATTTTGTCAACATAAAGTTGAGCAAGTAAACCACGGTTTTGAGTATATATAATATTAAAATGACAATTTCGTGCGATAATTGTAAATCACTACAACTAGTATAACAATAAATAAAAGTTGTCTTTTCACTCGAATCATTTTGATAACGAGCTAATACGACGGCGTATGATCATACTAATGAGGATGAGGATGAGGATACCAACCAACATAAAGTAAACACATAGTCACATTTGCACATATCAACTAATCGAGCAATTTCAATTACGCATATAGTGGAATCGTAGTGAAAACAATAATTTAATTGTGAACGCATAACGCCCCCAAAATTGTAAAGCGGTAAAAAGGGGGATGTGAATTTACCTACCTTTAACGAGGGATAAACGAGGACGAGATAATAATATAAAAGGCTAGGATGGAAAACGATCAAGCTTCTCGAGGTTCACCAACAATTAATCCTATAATGGTGACGGATTGAGGGTAAACGGCGAATAGGGTTTGCGGCTCACTGTTGGTGATGAAACTGGATCTTAACGGCAACGTATGATGCGATTAGGTTAGGGCTTAGGTTTGCGCTGGTGAGAGGAAGATTTGGTATCATTTAATTTTGTTTTGATGGTGTTTATATAGAGTTTCATAGACGAGTCAGCCGTGGTTCGTTATTAATGAAATTAGTTGTCCATAGTTCATCATTTACCATGTTAAGAGTGTTGGTAAGATCGAATTAAGGTAAGGATGAATATGGTATGGTCAATTTCTTGATTTAATCCGTAAATTTTGGTCCAAGAAAAAGGGGGGGGGGTATGGCGTCGGTGGTGGTAAAGGAAGAAGGAGGAAGGAAAATAATTTGTATAATATTTGCTAAACGGTCCCTCGATCTATGGTTGATGGTTCATAAATGAATTAAAGTTAGTTAAGGGGTTGTTTTTGCATGCTATTCATAGTTATAATCAACTAAAATAAATAAATAAATAAAATGTTCAACAATAACGATCTTTATTGATAAAATACCCGAACCCGAACCCGGGTCGGGTAATGGGTACAAAACCGAAAGGGAAACGGAAAACCCGAAATGTCACAGCATTCACTACTTTAGGAAATTTCGTCCCGAAATTAGAAACTAAGCCGTAACGAAGGGGTGCGGGTACTTGGACTTCATTTGGTCTTTACGTTCCCAAGTGAACTCGGAACCACGTTAAGATTCCCAATGAACTTTGACAAGCGATTTCAACGCTTGGTCTCTTTGTCCATATTATCCACGATTTCAACGGGTTTTTCAATAGCACACATAGATTCATCAACTTGAACTTCATTGAGGGGTATGTGGAGATTCCCCTCAGCTAAACACTTCTTGAGATTGGAAACATGGAAAGTTGGATGAACATTGGAGAGCTCTTCGGGGAGATTGAGACGATAAGCAACTTTACAAACCCTTTCGACGATCTCAAACGGGCCAACAAAACGAGGAGATAGTTTATTTCTTTTGCCAAAACGAACTACCCCTTTCTAAGGAGATACTTTGAGGAGCACTAGATTACCAACATTGAACTCGAGAGGTTTACGGCGCTTATCGGCGTAGCTCTTTTGACGGCTACGAGCGGCAAGAAGATTTTGACGAATAAGAGCGATTCGATCAGAGGTTTCTTGAACAAGCTCAGGACCGGTGATTTGCGATTCACCAAACTCGTTCCAACAAATCGGGGATCGACAATTTCGGCCATAGAGAGCTTCAAAAGGTGCCATTCCAATGCTAGTGTGAAAACTATTGTTGTAGGAAAACTCTACAAGTGGCAAGTGAGTATCCCAATTTCCACCAATGTCTAGTATAAAGAGCGGAGAATATCTTTGAGAGTTTGGATCATTCTCTCGGAATTGACCATCGGTTTACGGGTGAAAAGCGGTGCTTAAATCAATATGGGTACCCAAGACGGTTTGCAACGATCTCCAAAAATGAGAGGTAAACCGACCATCACGATCGGAAATGATGGTCAAAGGCGTTCCGTGGCGGAAAATAATGTTCTTCACATAGAGTCGGGCTAATTCGCTTACGAAGGACTTTTCACAGAACGGTATGAAATGAGCTGATTTGGTCAAACGATCGACAATCACCCAAATACTATCATTGCGGCTTTGAGTAGTGGGGAGTTTGGTAACGAAGTCCATGGCTATGTCTTCCCATTTCCAAACGGGGATCGGAGGTTGCTCGAGCAAACCAAACGGCTTTTGATGCTCGACTTTAACCTTAGAGCAAGTGAGGCACTTAGATACATACACCGCAATATCTTTCTTCATTCCCGACCACCAAAACATAGAACGAAGATCGGCACACATTTTATCCGCACTGGGATGAATAGAGTATCGTGACTTATGAGCTTCATCGAGGATGAACATCCGAAGACCGTCACGATCGGGAACCCATAATCGGTCCAAATAATAGAGTAAGCCATTACGTTTGGTTTCAAGTTGGAGTTCGGCACCACACGACATCTCGTCGTGTAAGTTACCCTCGGTGACGGAGACGTGTTGTGCGTCGAAGATGCGGCTTTGGATGTCAGATTGGATGGTGACACAATGGAGCAAGACGGATTTAACATGACTATTTCGACTAAGAGCATCGGCCACGACATTTGCTTTCCCGGGGTGGTAGCGAATTTCACAATCATAATCGCTTAACAATTCGGCCCATCGTCTTTGTCTCATATTGAGGTCCTTTTGGTCGAAAATGTGTTGTAAACTTTTATGGTCGGTGAAGACCAAACATTTCGTGCCGTAAAGGTAGTGTCTCCAAATTTTCAAGGCGAACACGACCGCACCAAGTTCGAGGTCGTGCGTCGTGTAATTTTTCTCGTGTACCTTGAGTTGACGCGAAGCGTAAGCAATGACCTTGTCTCGTTGCATAAGAACACAACCAAGACCTTGAATAGAAGCGTCACAAAAGACAACAAAATCGTCATTGCCCTAGGGAAGGGCAAGGATTGGAGCATTGCAAAGCATGTCCTTAAGAGTTTGAAACGCTTCCTCTTGATCGGAATCCCATTCGTAAACTTTCCCTTTGTGGGTTAGTGCGGTAAGGGGTGAAGCAATCTTCGAAAAGTTGCGGATGAAACGACGGTAATACCCCGCTAAACCAAGAAATGAACAAACCTCCGTTGGAGAGGACGGGATCGCCCAATTTTTAACGGCCTCAATTTTAGCGGGATCAACGTGAATACCCTTGTCGTTAACGATGTTGCCCAAGAATTGAACTTGCTTTAGCCAAAATTCGCATTTGGAGAACTTAGCATAAAGTTGTTCCTTTCGTAACAAGTCGAGAATGGCTCGCAAATGGTCTTTGTGCTCGGTCTCGGATTTAGAGTATATCAAGATATCGCCGATGAAAAAAATCACGAACTTGTCGAGATAGGGTTTACAAACGCGATTCATAAGATCCATGAAAACGGCAGGAGCATTAGTCAACCCAAAAGGCATAACTCGGAACTCAAAGTGGCCATAACGGGTACGGAAGGCAGTCTTGGGTATGTCATCTTCGTGGACACGGAGTTGGTGATAACCCGAACGGAGATCAATCTTAGAGAAACATGCGGCTCCTTGGAGTTGATCGAAAAGACCATCGATACGCGGAAGGGGATACGATTCTTGATTGTAAGCTTGTTGAGCTCACGATAATCAATACACATACGAAGAGTACCGTCTTTCTTCTTAACAAAGAAGACGGGTGCGCCCCATGGAGACGAACTCGGGCGAATAAAACCCTTTTCCGTGAGTTCTTGGATTTGGTTAGAGAGTTCTTACATCTCGGAAGGTGCAAGACGGTACGGTGCTTTGGCTACGGGATTTTCTCCGGGTACAAGATCAATACGGAACTCCACTTGACGAATTGGAGGGAGTCCGGAAACGTTATCAGGGAAGACTTCGGGGAAGTCGCTGACAATCGGGATGTCAGAAGGTTTCTTTTCTTCATCAGATTTTGTGGTGACAAGGGCTAAAAAGGCAACATACTTCTTGCGTAAGTAACGTTGGGCTTCAAGACACGACATGGGGTTTAGCTTTGAGAAGGGTCCTTCACCGCGAACGTTTAGAATCATGCCTCCATCGATAGGGATTCGAATGAGTTTCTCGAAACACAAAATTTCGGCACGGTGGAGAGAGAGCCAACCCATCAAATGATAACGTCGAAGCTACCCATTTGCATAGGGATAAGGTCGATGGAGAACTTTTGCCCATTGAGAGTAATCGTGCAATTTCGAATGACGGGATCAATAGTGATCGAACTAGCGTTTTCTATCTCTACCGTGAAGGGCTTAGATAAGTTACTACGGGGAACATCAAGTATGTATTCAAAATCAAAGGAAATAAAGCTTCTATTGGCTCCCGAATCAAATAATACCGAAGCATGGTGCTTATTAATTAGGAACGTACTGTTCACCACATCATTTGAGTTTCGGGCTTGATGAGCATTGATGGTGAAAGATTGGCCTTGAGTTCTTTGAGGTGCTTGGATTTGAGAAGTTGAAGCTTGAGGGGTTGGAGCTTGATAGGCTTGCATGACCATGGGTTGAGCTTGAAGAGGTGGAGGAGCCATGAGTTGGGGTAATTGAGGTTGGTAAGCTTGCACTTGATAGGCTTGGGAAGTGTAGTAAGGAGGTGGTGCAATATAGGCTTGGTGAACTTGGGCGAGTCGAGGACACGCGTTGTGAAGGTTATTTGGGTCACCACAATTGTAGCAAGCCCTAGCGGTGTTAATGGTTGGATCACGAGGGATGGCTCGGTTGGGTTGGTTTGATGGTGCGAACCGCGGTGGAGCGGCTTGCACACGGGGTGCTTCTCGACAATATTGGGTAAGGTGGCCGAATCGGTGGCAATTGGTGCACACCCGACATGTGCCTTGGGTCGGGTGGTGGCGTTGGCAAGTGTTGCAAAACGGGTGTGGGCCGGTATAGGGCTTCTTGTTTGGAGGGGCTTGTTGGGCTTGCGGTTGGGCTAAGACATAATTTTGGGAGTTGGGTTTTCTCTTGTTGTTGCGGTAGTGGGATGAGTTGTTGTGGTTGTTATTCTTGGAGGACTCAGGTTTATAGGATTCTGTCTTAGACTCTTTAGTGGGCTCAGGTGTGGGCTTATCATTGGACTTCTTAGAATTTTTCCGCGTCAAGGTCCCGGCCTTAACGTTGTTCTCGGTGAGGGTACCGGCTAGGGTGATGGCATCATGGAGGGTTTGAGGGTCACGACTTAGAACAGAGTCTTGGATTTGCATAGGCAAACCCGAGATGTATTTGTCGATTGCACGTTCAAGGGGAGTGACCATGTGGGGAATGAGAAGGCTCAGTTCATGGAAGCGGTCGTTGTAGTCGGTGTCATTACCACTTTCTTGTTTCAAGTTCCAAAACTCTTCCAACCTCCGCAGCTCATGTTTCGGGCAGAACTTCTTGAGCATGAGTTTCTTGAGGTCATCCCATGGCAAGGCCATGGCAACCTCAGCGCCAAGCGTGCGCTTCTCACCATTCCACCAATTGAGGGCATTCTTCCTAAGCTTGCTCGAGGCGTAATTTGTTTTCTTGTCTTCGGTACATTCACATTGGAGGAATATGCCCTCCATTTCTTCGAACCATTGGAGAAGAACGGTAGCACCGTCGATACCGTGGTATTCGGGCGGGTTGGCACTCTTGAATTGTTTGAGGGGGTAAGCAATTAGGTTCGGAGTTGTGGATGATGAAGAAGCATTCACTGTTTGCAATTGGGTGATGATGGTTGGGAGGGCTTCCACGATGCCCTTAGCAATGTGGGACGACATGTGGCGGCCGGAGTTGCCGGTGCAGCGGCTACGGTTGATGAGGCGAGAAGACATACTGCAGGGGTAAAAGGTGTAAGGTTCGTAAGACTCAGGTGAATGTAGCAAGTATAAATAATTGATGAAATATAGAAGTCGTGCATTGAGGTTGGGGTCGTGTTTGAGGTTAAGAATTTGATTACTTACGAGACTTGATTATATAACATTTTATCATCTTAAAAAAATATAAATAAATATATATAACAACATTAAAATACATGGGTTCATTTGTCGGTTAGGGCTTCATGAGCCACCATGGGTCCTTCCAACAAATGAAAAATATCGAACACCAAATAAACAAAAACAATCGAAAATCGATTTTGAGGGGGGTGTTGAGGTAGATGATTGAAGTAGTTCGGGAACCACCCCATTGAACATACTTCATCCATCCGATCAACAAAACACAATACGGAAAAACCGAGTTTAGCCACGAAATCACCGTGAATTCGGTTATAAATTTAAGGATGTGATCGTCACATGACCAAGTTGATACAATGAGGGTAGTAGATTCGGGTACGTTTGGTGTGATATGCTTTGGCCAAATAAGTTCCACACCCTTACCGAACACTCCAGGAAGGCAACCAGGTCTCGCGATTGATTGAGATTTATGCGCATTGCACTTCCTTAGGCTCCCAAGCCTTGGTGTCAAGGGTTCGGTAAACAAGTGCGTCCCTCTTCCAGTTACTACATATCCGTCCCACGAATCGTCCTCAAGGAGAGGGGAGCAAAAAGGTGGGATTTCCTAAGGAATTTCCCGATAAAAAATCGTCCTAAAGTTTTGAAAACAATTTTGAGAGTGAGGCATAACCTCGGATTAGGTGTGTGCTTTTGTGTAACATTGTATATGATGAACAATATAAATATGCTAAGCTATGTACAAAAATTTAAACAAGTAGGGTGCACGTATAGGGACCCTAAGCATGCTACTAGGTTGTTACGTCTAACCACCTATCTTATAGCCTTCGGCTCTGATACCAATCTGTTACACCCCAACCTACGGCGGAACATGCCGGGGCGCCACATTGATTGTATCATAGCTCAGAAGACACAAAGTGAAATACACGTGTCAATATCTAAATTATTCATTCATATATTAAGTTCAAAAGCACAAACATCGTTCCAAATGAAATACCGTTACAATTAAATATTCAAAACATAAATAACTTAAAATAAAAGTGTTATTCAATCATCAAGCAACCTAAGGTCTCATCTACTTCCAATACTTGAATCATCCAATAAAGCTACCTGCGCCATGCGTGAAAATATATATTTTGTCAACATAAAGTTGAGCAAGTAAACCACTGTTTTGAGTATATATAATATTAAAATGACAATTCCGTGCGATAATTGTAAATCACTACAACTAGTATAACAATAAATAAAAGTTGTCTTTTCACTCGAATCATTTTGATAACGAGCTAATACGACGGCGTATGATCATACTAATGAGGATGAGGATGAGGATACCAACCAACATAAAGTAAACACATAGTCACATTTGCACATATCAACTAATCGAGCAATTTCAATTACGCATATAGTGGAATCGTAGTGAAAACAATAATTTAATTGTGAACGCATAACGCCCCCAAAATTGTAAAGCGGTAAAAAGGGGGATGTGAATTTACTTACCTTTAACGAGGGATAAACGAGGACGAGATAATAATATAAAAGGCTAGGATGGAAAACGATCAAGCTTCTCGAGGTTCACCAACAATTAATCCTATAATGGTGACGGATTGAGGGTAAACGGCGAATAGGGTTTGCGGCTCACTGTTGGTGACGAAACTGGATCTTAACGGAAACATATGATGCGATTAGGTTAGGGCTTAGGTTTGCGCTGGTGAGAGGATGATTTGGTATCATTTAATTTCGTTTTGATGGTGTTTATATAGAGTTTCATAGACGAGTCAGCCGCGGTTCGTTATTAATGAAATTAGCTGTCCATAGTTCATCATTTACCATGTTAAGAGTGTCGGTAAGATTGAACTAAGGTAAGGATGAATATGGTATGGTCAATTTCTTGATTTAATCCGTAAATTTTGGTCCAAGAAAGGGGGGGGGTATGGCGTCGGTGGTGGTAAAGGAAGAAGGAGGAAGGAAAATAATTTGTATAATATTTCCTAACCAGTCCTCGATCTATGGTTGATGGTTCATAAATGAATTAAAGTTAGTTAAGGGGTTGTTTTTGCATTTTATTCGTAGTTATGATCAACTAAAATAAATAAATAAATAAAAGGTTCAACAATAATGATCTTTATTGATAAAATACCCGAACCCGGGTCGGGTAATGGTTACAAAACCGAAAGGCTTCATGATGCCTGCTTGAAGGACCACAAACAATTCCAAGTGGGCAATTGTGTGTTGCTTTATAATTATCAACATCGTTTATTCCCTGGGAAACTGAAATCCCAATGGTCCGGCCCCTTTAGTGTGAGGCAAGTATTTGACTATGGTACCGTTGAGATCGGCCATGAGGATGGACGCATTTTCAAGGTGAACGGTCACCATATGAAACACTATTTGGCTGATCCGGTCGAGGTTGCATTGGAGGTTCTCTCCCTCCACCCCATAAAATATGTGTGGGGAGTGTGAGTCTAGCTATCGACTCCTTTAAAATTTAGCATGTTTAGGAATTTCGTAGTTTTTTTATGTGTTTTGTGTTTCTTTGTTTTTATGTTAATTTGTGTAGTACTTTGTTGGTATGTAGACTTTATCTTATGGATTGTATTGTGGATTTGGTTCTTTTGTTATGTTATGGATTTGAAATTTTGTGTTTACCGAGCATGTCATGGGCATATTTTGGTTTGTTTTTGTTTTGCTTTGGTTGCTTTGGTTGCTTTACCAGGTTGGTTGTTGGACGCTCGCGGTCGCATGGTCGGGTCTTTGGATTGTCATATTTCCGAGTCTTAGGAGTCACCTTCTGGCAGCTTTTTGGATTTCAGGGGAGTTTTCTGTTCTCTCTTTGCACTTTACTTTTATAGTTTTTTTGTTGCACAACGAGGGCGTTGTACAATTCAAGTGTGGGGAGGGAATTTGAACTTTGTTTGTCTAAAATTAATTTTTTTTGTAAAACTCCTAAATAAATTTTTGTAACAAATAATAACCATTAAGCAGTTTTTAATTCAAACTTTAATTGCATTGTCCTGAAGCACAAATCTTTAAGACATTCAAGCCGAAAATCTTTAAAAAGACATACCTTTAAACATGACAAACAAAAAGATTCACATTCGTACTTTGCAAAAATTACCCATTCCGCCCGTTTCCGTGAGTTAGCCTCGTCAGTTGTTTTTGCTCATGTTTTTGTGGGCAATTGAGTGAGCCGGGTGATTATTGCAAAGTATAACTTGTTTTTGGCATGCATTTCAAACCATATACACATACATAGTATAAACCATTTGAGGAATTTAGGATAAACCCGTGTCTAGCCATTTTTCACTTATATTTCACTTACCCACATTATTCCACTAGTAGCCCATGTTTAGCCTTTTTCCCGTGTTTTTCTTTTTCGCCCTATTTTTTATCGCCCACTTAGCCATAAAGCCTTTTATTTTTCACCCATTTTTGGTTAGAAATCCGGTTCGGCTAAGTTAGTTTGTTTTTTATTTCATTTTCATGTATTTTATCACTTGGGAATATTAGAAGCACAATGCTATCTCCCAAAGTGTTTTATTAGTTTATATTCATTTGTATAGTTTTTATCAAAAAAAACAAAAAACAAAAAACAAAAAAAATCAAAACAAAAGAAAAAAAGAAAAGAAAAATAAAAGAAAGAAAAAAAATGTTGCAAGAAAAGAATAAGAAATTTAGTTCATCCCATATTGATGAAGTTTGATTTCAAAGAGCAATTTTTGGTTCGTTAGCTCTCGGTTTGTTTAGACCACATGGTTTAGTTAGTTAGTTTTCATTTACAGCTAGCTTAGTTTCGGATTTTCTTGCCTTTTAGCCACTTTCCCAAAAAAATCCTCACCCTAACCCTAAGCCAAATTACAACCGTCAAGTACTCGTGTTTTATGTTATGTATATGTCGGTTAGATTTGAGCCTTAAACAAGCCTATGCTTTGTTTGGTCATCGTCTTGGCATCGAGTGTTCTCAGCATACAATATTACATGTATGATCACTAAATATAGCCGAGTGTATGAGTGAACATTGTGAGGTTTGCAAGGTGGGAATGTGATGGCAACTAATGTAATATTCTTTAGACTACGTCTTCATTTTTAATAGGCTTGTTTGGAAACATCAATAGTGCTTGCTTCTAAATCTTTTAAAAACTTTGAATGATTATTGCTTTCGGGTTATTCTTGTTTTTGTGGAGTTTGTTTCATTTGCTTGAGGACAAGCAAAGTTCAAGTGTGGGGATGTTTGATGTAACACAAAGTGTACACCTTTTAGTATCAAATTATCCTCTTATTTTGGTAAAACTCCATGCAAAGTAATTGTATTTAGTACTTATTTGAGTTATTTAAGAATTTGCAGGTCCGGGCGCCCGCCCGACGAAGAAACGATGAAAAGATGGCGCTTTTCGGACAAAAATCAAGAATCTGCCAAAAGTGCATGACCATGCTAAGAAAGTGCATGACCATGCTGAGCCGGTGCATGACCATTGTAAGGAAGTGTATAACCATGCTGACCAAACTGCACCATCATGCACTTTTAGTACACGACCGTGCACCTTTATTGGAACACATGAACATCTGATATCGTGCCAAAAGTGCATGACCATGCTGAGAAACTGCACCATCATGCGCTTTTAGTGCACCCGTGCACCTTTATTAGAACCTGTGCACATCTACTATCGTGCCAATAGTGAAACTACACCATCATGCACTTTTTGTGCACCACCGTGCACTCCCGAGGGCACGAGCCCGTGCACTATCCAATATCGAGGACAAGACACACCAGCTATGAATGTGCACTAGCTAGTGCCGGAAATGCACGACCATGCCCTTTTTGTGCATGACCATGCACCTTTTTGGAACCTGCAACTCTGAGCATCAAAAAGTGAAAGTTTGACTTACCCAAAATAGTGCACGACCATGCACTTTTTGTGCATGACCGTGCACTTTGTCCAGAAGCTTATAAACACTCATTTTAACTTCATTTTGGTG
This sequence comes from Bidens hawaiensis, assembly GCF_021521415.1. Taxonomy (NCBI): domain Eukaryota; kingdom Viridiplantae; phylum Streptophyta; class Magnoliopsida; order Asterales; family Asteraceae; genus Bidens; species Bidens hawaiensis. Next base: position 15,107 of record NW_027504571.1, read on the forward strand.
TGTGGAGCCTTGGGGATTCTCTCTCAACTCTTGAAAATTAGTTTATGTGTTCCTTGAGAGTTTGAAGGCTTCCACCATCCTCAAGATTCATCATTCCATTCTTCAATCCTTGCTTGATCTTAGTTTCATTCCTTTGTTCTTGAATATGTTTTGTAAGCTTATTTCTAGTTTGATTGTAGTTGTATTAAGCCTTATGGGCTAATTACTTTTGCTCTCTAGACAATGTTGAAACTCTTATTAATGTGATATATTATCTATGCCTGATTTTGGTAAAGTGGTTTTCTTTCAAGAAAATGGTTGAATTTATAAATTGATATTGATGGTGTTCATGCTTGTTATAGTTACATACCCTTGTTAGTTTTGCAAATGTTTAGGCATTCATGTTGGAAAACTATGTTCTAGATATTTGTTTGTAAACTTTGAATGCTCATGTAATCTTTGTTTACATTACTAAGTTAGGAATGACTAGTAAAAATTAACTTGGTTATATAATTATTGATGAGTATGAAACCATACACTTAATATTGGAAAATTGATGAGTGTTGTTATGATTCTTGACTTGGTGAAGACTTGCTAGTTAAAGTTTCATAAGTTTATATTAATTTCTTGAATTTGGCTACTTTAGTGTAATCTTAGGTGGTTAGAATGTTGTTCATGCTAGCTTTCCTTTGATTATGAGACTTTGTTGTTTTGACAAACAAGTTAATCTATGTTTATCTCTTGATTGAAAACTCATCATGTTGATTATTTTCTAGTATTAGGTTGCTTTATTGAAATCTAGTATTTATGTTTAGATTCATGATGTTTTTCCATATCATTGCTATTTTGTCATGTTAGTAGAGTGGATTCTTGTCTAGGTAGTTTATTGGATTGATTGTGTTCTTGTATTTTTACTTGCTTTTTTTCATTGTGCTATTTTAATTAGTTAAATATTCAAATCAAGATTTATTTGTTCGGTTGGTCATTTACAAAGATTTAGTACTAGAAAGTTGCCGTGTCCATGGATTGATACTCGGTTCTTACCGACACTTTATTACAAACAATAGGTACACTTGTCTTTCGTGTGTGGTTTAGTTGTAGGTGAAAACCAATTTTAAAACTCGATTTGTGTGGAACTTTTATTTAAATTTTTATATATATATTCACACACGTCAACCACCAATAGTAGAGGCTTGTAAGAGGATTCCTGCATTATGAGGATCTCTGATACAGAGAGACTTTTTCGCTTAGAAATTCCCGCATCTTCTTCTAGGAATCACGTCTCGGAGAGCATGTCTTGTCATATGGAGTCGGTCGTCCACAATATGAAGAATGAGATCGACGAGTGAGGTTTTGTTTAATGAACATGGGTAAAAATTTCATTTCACCACAATATTAACGTGTCAACAGACAGAATGGCACAAGAAAACCCGCTGGAAAACTACGATTGCAAAAATCACTTAAATCAAGAATCATACTTGTATAATGCCCCCGCCCATATAGCACATGAGCACAAATCATTATTTTCACTTAACATTATTTTTAAATCACCCTTGAAAACGAGCATTGTATTATATTTAGTTAAAAGTGTTGGAATAATCCCGATCTCGTTAAATATCCCATTAGTTTATTATAGTTTAGTTAAACTTTGTAAAATAGTCAGTTAACAAAGTTTGGGTGTAAATTGTAATTAGTTAATAGTTTGTGTGAATATTGTAAATATGAAGATGTGATACGTTGCGACGGTTGACGGCATAATCGTCGCTGAATAACCGTCGGTGGGTATAAATACCACCACCGACCACCATTGTACATCATCAATTGAAAACAAAATCAATAATAAAGAATCGTTCATATTCAATTTTGTAAAAATATATTTTTGATTAATTTCTGCATATTGTGTTAATCGATTCTGAAGACCATCAAATTGGTATCAGAGCAAGGCACGAAGAACACAAATCAAACCCTAATCGCCGATTGAAATCAACAACGAAATCACTAAGGATTGTAGAAAATAGAAGAAACAGACATCGCGATTAAGACTGAAATCACATTAGAGAACATACCTCTGATTTGTTGGAAGCACCGATCAAGAGTTTTTGAATACTAATCGGACAAACATAAAGGGGTAGCCGGAATTATTGCCGACGGTAGTTCTCTCAGGCGACTGTGGTTTGAACCTAGAATTGTGGAAAATCAAAACTCTGTTTATTTTCTAAGGGTTGAAAGGCTATTAAAATCAGAAACAAAAGAAGAAGTACCGGTCGTCGAAATTTCTAGCGAGAAATAAAAAAAGGAACTAGAGCAGGCTTCAATAGGAATTAATAAGTCGAAAGGGAAAGTTAATTCTGCTTTACATATCTCACGTTGAAAAAGGAAAATAAAAGGGATTTACATTTTCTTTATCTTAAAGCAAAACTGTTTTAAATTTAAAAATAAAAAAAAAAATTAATTCAATTAAGAATTAAGTTAAAAGGGATAATTTTTGAAAAAGGATACTTTTGAAAATTAAAGGAGGAAAAATCAGTTGAGAAACAGGAGGTTCAATATTTTCGATTCAAGAAGTAATTGGTCACGTGCAGTTTAGCAGAGGTGTGATCAAGCGACCGAAAGAAAGAACCAGGGGCTGTTTTTCTAGCAAGTAACGAGAGGTCAGAGATTCGATCCAGGAAGAAATTGATCAAAAGCAGTTTAGCAGAGATTTGATCAAATCCAGTGGTGACCGAAAGACCAGTGGGCTGTACTCGCAAGTATATATAATTCAACTGAAAGCAAAAGTAAAAGTTGAATAGTGACACATCAAGTCATATCAAGATTGGGAGAAGGAAAAAGACTCAATCAATGGCCGGCAAGAATAATGAATCCGTAAAGGAAGCAGGACCATCAATGATGCTACAATGCCCAATTTTGAATTCAACAAATTATACAATTTGGGCGGTAAAAATTATAGCAATTTTTGATGTTCATGGAATCTCGGAGGTACTCGAAGAAGAAGATGCAGTTGATGCTAAGAAAAATAGAATGGCTATCGCATATCTCTTTCAAGCAATGCCCGAAGAAATTGTTCTTCAGGTTGCTCATCATAAGAAAGCATCAGACATATGGGCAAACTTAAAGGCTTGTTTTGTGGGAGCAGACAGGGTTAAAGAGGCTAGATTACAAACTCTTGAATCAGAGTTTGAAGCCTTGAAAATGAAAGATACGGACACTATCGATGACTTCACGGGAAAAATTAGTCAACTCGTGTCACAAGCCAACAACCTTGGATTCACAATCGATAATAAAAAATTAGTCCAAAAACTACTTAAATCTGTACCAAAGAAGTACATTCAGATTGTTGCTGCAATTGAACAATTTGCAGATTTGAATACTATGTTGTTTCAAGAAGCCATTGGAAGATTAAAAGCATATGAAGAACGCATCAAGGAGTCAACCGAGGAAAAAGACAAACATAATAAACTTATGTTCACCAACACATCTGGAAAAGAAAAGTTTAAAGAACATAAGTGTAAGCATTGTGGCAACTGGAGCTCAAACCAAGGAAACTTAGGACAAGGCCGGGGTAAAGGTCGTTGGTCCGGGAAAAGTAAAGACGGTGAACAAGGTCATGAAGACAAAAGCCATGGAAGGTTAGGCGAACCTATCCGTGAAGATAAAAGTCATGTGAGATGCCATAAGTGCAACGAGCTCGGACATTATAAAAGTGAATGTCCAAAATGGAAGGATCAGGAGGCTCATCTCGTTTGGAGTCAAACTACACTACTATGAAGAAATAGCAAGTCATAATACAAGATCGAGATTAAGGGGGGTGATTGTTGGAATAATCCCGATCTCGTTAAATATCCCGTTAGTTTATTATAGTTTAGTTAAACTTTGTTAAATAGTCAATTAACAAAGTTAGGGTGTAAATTGTAATTAGTTAATAGTTTGTGTGAATATTGTAAATATGAAGATGTGATACGTTGCGACGGTTGACGGAATAACCGTCGCTGAATAACCGTCGATGGGTATAAATACCACCACCGACCACCATTGTACATCATCAATTGAAAACAAAATCAATAATAAAGAATCGTTCATATTCAATTGTGTACAAATATATTTTCGATTAATTTCTGCATATTGTGTTAATCGATTCTGAAGACCATCAAAAAGGTCACCTCATAAATATTTTTTGATACTTTTTAATGCCCCATTTTCTCTCATAAAGTCTTCGTCATATATATATATATATATATATATATATATATATATATATATATATATATATATATATATTGGGTGAGGGAGGGTTGGTAGGCGTGATATCTGATGGTATGGTCCATAAGTCAACGGGTCATGGGTAGGAATAATGAGTCATCCTTCGACCCTTACCCCCCCTCTCTCTCTCTATATATATATATATATATGTCATGGGTAGGAATAATGAGTCATCCTTCGACCCTTACCCCCCCTCTCTCTCTCTATATATATATATATATATATATATATAGAGAGAGAGAGAGAGGGGGGGTAAGGGTCGAAGGATGACTCATTATTCCTAGCCATGACCCGTTGACTTATGGACCATACCATCAGATATCACGCCTACCAACCCTCCCTCACCCAACTATACCAGTGATATCACTGATCACCCTCCCGATTGAAATCTTCAATCTATCCAACTTTATCACCCACAACCATGATAACCATCGCACATACTATATGACCACTCAGTATAAGCAAAGCCTTCATGCCACCCATCTTCTACATCTTGGTCCTTTACGCCTTAGAGGATCGTCTAGTTTCGTCGTTACCTTCTCCCACTGATGACCCCTTCTTCAAAGGTCCAAATTAATAAGCGATCTAGTAGCCAACACACCACACAAGTAGCTACTAATTAATGTAATTATCATATCATTCTTTGTTAGATCACATTTGTAATTCATATTAGTTAGAGGACACATGATGTAAATGTAAAACTTGGTGCAATAACAACTTGAATGACTCAAATGACCTCAAATGACTTATACGAAAGGAACAAGGGTGGTATGGAAGATTTTAATGGGCAGTTTGATGGAGATATAAAGTTCAGGGTCTAAGTTGAATAACATGATGCCTAAGTTAATCATTTATGGAATTTATTATAATTAGAAGTTGTTTAGGTTTTCTAATTCGAGTATGTCTTGTTTTCGAAATTTCATGTAGCCTATAAATATGGCATAGTTTTATGTGTTTCATGGTATTCCATTCTTGTTTATTATTAATAAAACGAGTCGCATAAGGTTTATGCAAATCAGGATCAGGGTTTCTTGATTCACTTGATCGAATAAGACAAGCAGTAAATATGGTTAGTATATAACCTATCATCCTATAAAACTCTAACTAAAATGCAATCAATACAACTTACAATTTATACACAATGACCTGATTCTCTTCAAGTAATTTTTGAAAATACAAAAAAAGCATACAAGATCTGCAAGTGCGAATAATGTGAAGCATGTGTATTTATTTCTTACATGATATTCACTTGCATGTACATAGAAATACACCGTTTAAGTTTTGATGGGGAGCTAGAGGAATTTAAAGTCAAAAAGAGTATGCATTCAAATTGTGAAACTAGGATAACGCCTCTTTTCTGTGCTTCTTTTTCAGTTAGCTTGAAGAATCCTTCCCTGACTTTCGTCTTCCAAAACTGTAATAAAAAATCAAAATCTTGTTAAACAATGTAATATTCAGTGTCCATCAAGGAATTCAGCAGTGGATTGTGCAGTATGGTGATAAGCACCTTATACAACAAGTAGATTTTACCTTCATGAAATGTTCCTGGAAGCTGGAACTCACTGTCATACACAAAACCGACCTTGATCACCGCCGATAGAGGAGTTCGAGTTGCTTGCATTATAATCAGTCCTGGTCGGGGGATGGACCTGGCTAAGATCCTGAGTTTGTTTAGCACGAGAGATAGGAAACCCGTCTTACACTAGTGGCAGTGTGGCTAGGAACCTGACTCTTCTTAATACTATGGGACACAACATCCTGGGCAGAAGCCTTAGTCTCCATTATCACTTGAACCATGACCCAAAGGCGATGAGCTTGTTTTGGTAGGCGAGTTAATGACGTTGGTGTTATACTTTGAACTTGAGCTTAAGAAATGATCTTGATATGAAGCAAAAGTAGACTTAAAGGTCTCGTTTAGGTTCATAAAGGCCTTTGAGGCACTTGATCCCATACTATGGCTTTGTTTAATAGGAGTGTTGTTGGTGTTTAAGTTTGTAGAAGCTGCAGGTAATGATTTCGATTTGAAGTTGAGGCTCAGATTGTTATCAGCATTTGAAGATTCATCATTTTTCAGAAAAGAGGTCATAGCCTCTCTCATTTTGTCGCCTCTAGGACTTATCGCTGCGTGATTACTTTTGAAAGCGCACGCTCATCTTCACCGGGCTCAAACTTGTGCAACAAATATTCTTTCATCCAGGCGCCTTTATCAGGCGTGTGTGTCTCACTTTTACAAGTCGTCTCTCCTCTTCGAAGCTTTTGTTAAATTTGTTCTGGCTATTATCTGAAGTGGAAACCTTGAGGCCTGAGAATCTTGAATTTGTTTCTGGGAATTCATGTGCTTTAGGACATCTGTTGTTGTTGATGTCGGGTTTTTGGAATCAGTGTCATCAGCAGTAGCAACAGATGAATCTGATGGTTCATGAGTCTTGGAATGTGGCTCTGATGTGTTACTTGAGCTTTCATGTTCATCTTTATTTTCCTTGGTGTTGAGTTTCTCCAAATGCTTTCCGGAAATTGATGCAACAGACTGTGTGTTGGTGGCTGGTGTTTTCTTGGATTCATACACTGATATACAGGCACATACAATATATGCCAATTAATTCATATATATATATATATATAATAGATTGATTTCGTTTGAGAACCGCTTTGAGTTTTAAGAACTCGAAAGAACTCAACTTAACAATTTATTTTTTTTTTGAATTTTACCCGGCGTGTTTGCGCCGAGCAAGTTAGTAAAACTCGGACGTTGGTAAAACTCAAGTGTTGTCAGCCCCAAGCATTGAGCCGGGAAGTCGACGCGAATTCAGTCGTCTCGGTGATGTTTGTTATTATACCGTAATTAAAACTAAATATAAAAAAAAGTATAAAACTTGAGGTGAACCAATAGAGTGACGTCAATCGGTAAAACTCGAGCGTTGGTAAAAGCCGATCGTTGTCGATCCCGGAACTAAAACAAAAGAAAACACAAAAATATTGACGTTCACTCGGTTTTCATTACGATGACTAAACTAAGAAACAAAAACAAACTTTTCGGACTAGCACGGTGCCGCCAAGTGGCCCAATAAGGCATTTGCGACACCAAACTTTCTATTTATTATATATAATAATAATAATAATATATTAAAATTCATATTAGGTAAAGTCATTTGTTTCAAGAGAAAAAAAAAGACTCATTTGTCATCATAGGTTTCAACAATAAGACTTGGGAAGGTAGGAAAGTATATTACTTCGCGCACTATGATATTCGGCGTCTTCCCTCCTGTCCTTTGGACCGACATCGCGATGAACGAGTCACAGGACATTGTGACTCATATTTTCACTATGCTTCTTCCTGCTTAAATTAATTTTCCACTTTTTGGCCTTCTCTTTTACTTTTGTTAAAACTGATTTCTTGTTATGACGGTTTGCTTCGTCTTCTTGGCCATGGTTCTTTTTCATTACTTGTGATGAAATATGTGACCACTTTGAGTCGTCGCCTGTGATTACCAATGGATTAATTATAGTTAGTATTCTAAACAAATTAATTGATGCTTATTATTAAATTTACAATTCTCTTTCATTATATAATAAAACTGAATTCATACAAAATAAATATACAACAGTGAAGCATTCCGATTGACCAGAAAAACAAAACACATATTAAATCAAAATGTCACGAGTGGTCTCACGCTCACGCCGCTCATGACCACCCAACATGCCGTCAACTGCATGTGTCGTGGTCATGGGTCCAACGCGGATGGAGTGCCCATTCATAGCAACACACCATTAAATATAGCCTAAAAGGAACACAATGTTAACTTACATTGCAAAAGTTGTTGAAAAGTCGGGGATTTTTTTAGCCTTTGGGGCTTTAAAACGAGACGAGTTTTGAACTGTTTGATTGTTCGCCGTGTGTGAGCTTATCTGAATATTGTCTCCTTGAGCCATCGTCACATTAATCCAGAAATATATATACGTATAGTTCTATTTGGTATCTATTGACATAGATTCATAGAAAAGAAAAGAGAAGGAAGAGATCATATTCATCCTTTCATGTCCGATATTAATAGCTAGCCCTTGATTTCAGGTGACCATGTCCTTCAACAACCATTCTTCTTTTACATAGCAAAATTATCTCAAGGATGCAAAAACAATACCAATAGTAACCGTAGATTTTTTTTGTTAGATTTTGATTTTTCCAATTTT
>NW_027504572.1:0-21230 GCF_021521415.1 Bidens hawaiensis
GATCCTGCTGTTTGCACTGAGTATATCAATAGCGGGGTCTCTCCCGCTGAACGTGGGTTTCAACGAGGACGTCCCTGCTACGAGGCGGGCCGATAAGTCTCGAGCTGCGGAAGAGGGAGAAAGGCGGGCGATATGTCTCGAGCTGCGGAAGAGGCTAAAAGGATGCTGAAGAACAGCGTTTGAAAGCTAACACTGCTAAGTGGAAGCTGACTGATGCTGAAATGCTCATAGGGCTGAGAAGGATAGGCATACCGTTGCAGCCCCCTAATGGGAGGAGGCTTGTAAGAAACAAAACACTCTCATCCAAGCTGCTCAGGACGAGGCTCAACAAAAAAAGGAGGACCTGGCTAAGGAACTTGAGGCGAAAACCGGTTGGAACCGTTCTACGAAAATCCTGAAAAGAGTAAGTATACTCGTATTCTTTTAAAGATTCGCTTGAGTATTAACTTGTTTATTTGTGCAGGCGAAGGTTAATCTTGAGCACGCTTTTGGATCACGTGGAGGGACTCATGGTGCGTCGCCCCATAGATCCCAAGGATTTACCCTTCCTTGATCGTACCAGAAATAACTTCTTGTTCTCCTCCGCCTTACGCCCGGAACCCGTGGTATCCGAGGCGATGTTCGCAAAAGGTGAGGAGATGCTTGCCAAAGGTGAGGGAGTTCTAAAACCTTGTTCTCTGACCGCACTCACTTCTAGCAGGGTGATACTGCTTCTCTCTTCTAGTGAGGAGTCATTACCTTGCTAAGAAGAAGAATCATCTATAGATACTACTGACGCTAAGGGTATCATGCATGCAATTGCAGGTCTGACTTGCATGCGGAAACAAAACCCATCTACTAGAAAATATGCGGGTACAGGGAAAAACATTGTTGATGTTGCTACCGATGATGATGAGCATCGAAGTGATGATGCGGGTGTCTCAAAGTCAGCTGGGAAAGGCAAGTTACAATTGTCTAAACCCGCTGCTTCCAAGAAACACAAGAGGGTGAAGTTGGGGGGGCCGCATTAGCCAACTTGCATCAACAATGGTTATCCCATGTAACATTCTTGATGTTTTTGCGCCGTTGATTATTTCTTTTTAAGTGAAAACTTTATTGATGGGGTGAAATGTTTTGCATATTCCACAGAAGAACATGCCAAGGACCCATCTAATCAGGGTGGGACGACGCCACCTATTTCTCCACCCGTATCGCCATCAAAAGGTGTCAAAGACCCAATCATCATAAGGGATACACCTCCTGGAAAGGGTGGGTAGAGGGACTCCTCAGTTAGCTTCAAGAAGCCTATTATTTCTTCACCCCCTGACTCTCCTCCTCACTTTGCGAATCAAGAGGGGCCAAGTGCTGTCGCCGTCGCTCCTCAGGCATCCACTTCACATCTCCATGAGGATCCTCTGGTGCACCGCCCGCACTGGTCAGTGCGTCGGGATTCCTTGTTTTCTAAAACTGACGTATGTCATGAGTATCAACAACAAGGAATTCCTCATGCGAAGAAAGAACGTCAACGCGGACGTCCCTGTTATGAGCTAGCAAACACTTTCTCCTATACTCTAGCTAATGTCGTCTCCACAAGTCAAGAATTATATCGAGATTGGCTAGCTATGAGTGATTCATGGGAGGATTTAGAAGCCGAAGCGGAAAAGGCAAGGAAAGAGGCCGAGGAAGCCAAGAAAGAGGCTGAGGATGACCGTCTAGCTGCGGAAACTGCTAAATGGCAGTTTTCAAATGCCAATAAGGCATTGGAGGCGGCGAAAGCTCGTCGAACCATTGCTGAAAAAACTAAAGCTTTCTTACAATAGTAAGTGGATGAACGCAGCGATCGTATTTCTTCCTACTTATAGGAAGAAATAAAAACTTTAAAGGCCAAAGCATCCGCTAAGGATTAACGCCTTGCCAATCTTGACGCTAAAAGCAGGGAACAAGCCTTAGAGTGTGCTGAGCACAAAATGGATCTTGTTCGGGCCAAAGCGGACAAGAAATGGCTGATGGCGGGAGTAATTCCTCAGGTAAGCTCTTCTTTCTTATTTCCTTTTGACGGATTTTATCTTTACTGTTTTCTTACACTTTCTTTATTTCAGGTTGTCGAGCACATTCGTGAAGGTGCTGAGCTTGGGGATTGTATTGCATCGTTGCTTGTTGCATCTTCGCAAGCTGGCCACCAAGAAGGTTTTCTCGAAAGCGTGAAGTTTGCGGAAGATAAACGCCCGCTCGAAGAATTCGAGCTTCATGGTCGAGACAACGCTAAGACATATGCTGAAAAGACAAAAGCCTTTGACGAGCTTACGTTTCAAATTGAGGAAATGGTGGCGGGGTTTGCTGATCAAAATGATGGTGTTGACCAATTAAATGCATACTTAACCATTGGTCATGATGAAAATGAGGAAGACCAAGAAGATGAAAGTGGGGATGATGAATATCCGCCATTGTATTTGTACTTATCTTTCTTGTAGTCGACATATGACTTTGTAATCCCTTTTGACTATATATAAGAAGTTGTTCATCCGTCACACTTTGTTTATAGTATAATATAAGTGTTAGATTGTAGGATCTTCTTAGTCGTCAATAAAAGATTACATGAAATAACTTCAAGGACACGCGGGTCCTTTTTGGCACGTAGGCCAGGAATTTTTCCTTAAGGACATGCGGGTCCCCTTTTAGCATGCATGCCAATAAAAAATCTATTCATACAATACTTGTACACAAGTTTAATCAATTTTCTTTTAATAAGAAAGGCACGCAGGCCGGAATATATTACAACTGATCAATATTAAACTTCTTTTTTACTAGTCTATTAGGGCACGTAGGCCAAATAAAAAGTAAATGACAAGAATCATGTTCAAATGTAGCATTTCTTCAACTGTGCAACATTCCAAGTTCCAGGGATCTCTATCCCGTCTAACTTTTCCAACTTTTAGGCGCCCTTTGATAGTACTTCTTTGACTTTATAAGGGTCTTCCTAAGCTGGAGCCAATTTACCCGGGGGTTCTTGGCCATATGCTTCATTATTGCGGAAGACGAAATCTCCCTCATCAAAACTAAACTTTTTAACCCTCGAGTCATAATAATTCTGTAACTGGCATTTGTAGTTATGCTCGCGGATTAATACAAATTCTCTCCTTTTTTCGAGGAGATCTAAGTTCATCCGCAACTCTTTTTTGTTATCGCTGTTCATCGGTGTTCGTGCGGATGGAACTCCAATTTCATCTGGGATCATGGCTTCGGTGCCGTAAGTTAGGCTAAACGGTGTTTCAAAATTACTTGACCTCTTTTGGGTGCGAAATGCCCACAGTACGTGGGGCAATTCGTCCACCCATCCGGTTCGTTTAGTTCCTAACCTTGCCTTGATCCCGTCTTTAATGGCTCTGTTGGATCTCTCAACTTGGCCATTGGCCTGCGGGTGGGCTACCGAAGTGAAAACTTGGATGACTTGAAGTTCTTTCAGCTACGCTTGCAGTCTGCTGTCCATGAATTAGGTCCCTTTATAACTAACTAATTCTTGCGGAAGGCCAAAACGGCAGATGAAAAATTACCACAATAATTTCTTGATACTTGCTGCAGTGATGGAGGCAACCAGCTTGCTTCTACCCACTTAGTGAAGTAATCGATAGCCATAATAAAAAATTTGATGCATCCCAGGGCTTCTGGGAATGGACCCATGATATCAATAGCCCACTTTTGGAACGGCCAAGCAGATGTTACTGGTACTAACTCGTTTTTTGGACGCAAGGTATTGGGGACATGACACTGGCATGAATCACATTTCCTTATTTCTTGCACTGCATCCATGTGCATCCTCGACCAATAATACCCCGCGTTAATGAGTTTGGCCACTACCATTCTTGGGCCTGCATGAAGGCCACAAATTCCTTCATGAACTTGCTGTATCAAATAATTCACATCCTCGGCATCTACACATCTCAGGAGTGGGCCGAAGAAGGATCTTCGATATAAAATACCATCCTGTACTTGGTAATTCAAGGCTTTATGTCTAATCTTTCGAGTCGCAGCCTTTTCTTCTGGTAGTACTCCCGATGTAAGGTATGCCATAATTGGTGTCATCTATGATTCAACGCCAGTTTGTATTGCTAACACTTGGTGTTACGGGAAAGATGGTCTATCAAGGACTTCCACGCGAATGTCTTTCGCAAAGTGCTCAAAATTTGTTAAAGCCAACTTGCTAAGAGCATCCGCCGATTTATTTTCACTTCGCTTGATGTGGATAACCTTACAAGATAAAAATTGGAGAATCAAGTCCCTTGCATGTAACAAATATGAGGCCATCACATCATTCTTGGCCTCGTAGGTCCCATTGATTTGTCCCACAATCAGCATAGAATCCACCGGTGCTTCCAAATGTTTTACACCAAGCTTTTTTGCTATCCGCATGCCTGCCAGGAAAGCTTCATATTCTGCCTCATTGTTGGTACTTTTGAAGTCCAACTTTATGGTATAAGTGAGCTCATGGCCCTCAGGGTTCACCAACCTGAGGCATGCGCCTGATCCTTTGTAACTTGAGGCCCCGTCCGTGAACAGTGACCAAACCTGGTCTCGTTCAGGAGGAACTAGAGTTTACTGTTCAACCAAGCATTCTTCCTCCTTGTTATGTGGGACTTCCGTAACAAAGTCTTCTAACACATGGCCCTTGATTGTAGGTATGGGTCTATACACGATCGCATGTTCTCCCAACTCTATGGACCACTTTGCCAACCGCCCAGACAATTCTGGTTTGCTCAACACATTTATAAATTTGTACCCTATTAACACATTGATGGGGCGACTTGGAAATATATGCGGAGACGTGATGTATATCAAATTATACATCTTTTAAGTATCAAATAATCTCTAAAAACTACAACTTCTATCAAATAATATAGCACGGAAGGCTACTTATCTAAATAAAATGTAATTTCAGGTAAACCCAAGCCTTAAACGAAGAAACAAGCGAAAAGACGAAGAAAAACGGAAGAAAACACAATAAAAACAAGAAACACGCCCCCATGCCTCAAGAAACACACCCCCATGCTTCTGAAAACAAGAAAAGACAAAAATCTATAAGAATTTAAGCACATGTTAACAAAAGCACGATGCCATGCCTCTTTGACCACGGGGCCGTGGTCACCTCTAGAAAAAGACAAAAAGAATTTAAGCACATGTCAATAAAAGCACGGGGGCGTGCCTCTGAAATCACACCCCCATGGTGAGTCATCATGTACGATCTGACAACATGCAACTGGGACACATGGACACGGGGCCGTGCCTCATAAAGCAGGGGGCCGTGCTCTTTCCTCCAGACAACTTATAAATAGAGGCTCTTGTGGCATTTGAGAAATGTGCTTGAAGTAGACTCTATACGGTTTTCACTTATAAAAACACCAACATTACACTCATATTGAAGATCTAGTGAGGAGTTTGAAGGCTTGGAGGTTACCATCATCATCCATCATCATCAACACCATCATAATCCATCATTAAGAAGGGAGGTTCATCCACATTTGGTTAGATTGTTCTAGTTAAATAATGTGTATGTTATCATCATCTCTTTTTATGTTCATAACAATGCTCATTATGAGCTAAACTCCATTTACCATCTATAATATATGGAGAAGCTTTGTTTTACTTGATGAATACATGAAACATGTGGTTTAGTTTGGTATAGTACATGATTATATTGCAATTATCCATTGATGAAGAAATGTTTTATCACTTTAATTCAATACATCAAGGTTGATGATTTTATAATCATTCATGGTAACTCATGTTCTTGGAAACTAGAAACGGTAAAAATAATTCTTTGATACTTTATTCAAGATAAAACATGGATCCTTATGTTGTACTTAGAAATAATGAGATATAAGCTATGATCTATTTCTCTAGTTTTGTTAATCCGGAAATAACATTTTTAACACGATTTCTTAGGTTATCATACTAGTTAAAGAAATAATATGTTAATGGAATGTGTACTTATGACCTAATTAAATCAAACAATGGGAGGTTGTGTGAGTTAACTACAACCACTCGAAGTTGGCAGGAATGGTATTTGAGAAATCGAAGTCATTCCTAATATTTCTACTATACCAAACTGCTTGTCTACTTAAATTGACATTCTCGTGGCAACATGACATTAGGAAAGGATGGACTTTAAAATGCACATGTTACTTTCTTTTATGTCATAGAATATGTTCACTTAGAAATGAGGGACTATTCTATCATATATTATTAGGACAAGTCTATCACATGTTTATTTAATAATCATCAAGGAATAATGGAGTGGATCCTTGATATTAGATGGTAAACCTTCGTATAATTGAATTACTCGCTTAGAAACTCTCTTCTTGTCACCTATATATTATATATAAGTATTCATATTTTATAAAAAAAATAAGTAAAAAAAAACAACCCCAATATGATTAAAACCTCCTGTTAAAGTAAAACGGCGATTCATTATTAGAAACATTTTTCCCACGGATTGATACTTGGTTCTTACCAATACTATTCTACGTATACGATAGGTACACTTGTCTATTTTGTGTGTGTTTAGTCTTAGTATAAATCACTTTTATAAATTTAAAACACGATCTTGTACAAAAGCTAAAACTCCATTCTTTTATATTTTAAGCACTCACACATGGCGCCGTTTCCGGGGACACGGTACGTTTCTAAGAACGATCCAAGTTTTAATTTAATCATTGTGTATAATTGTACAAATTTTTAACTTTTATTTTCTTTCGCTTATTTCTATATTAGAATTACTTATTTTAAGGCTAGCCTAACCTTTACCTTTACCTTTACCTTTACTCTAGTTTAATTAGCTTATACCTTAGTTTAGTTTTGGAATAGCTTAGACTAACTTTTAGTTTAACTTTAGCCTAACCTTTAGTTTAATTTATATAGTTTAAATTTTGATTTAACCCCATGTATGTCCTCTACATTCGGACCTTAGCTTGTTTCTCCAATTTCTGAACCGGAACGACTCTTTCGTTAACGAACGCGTAAACGGACTGCAGAAACGGTCGAAACAATCAAAGATGTGTCAGTAGACACCACGACATTAGGAGGAAATCAAACCAAAGAAATGATGGAAGCACAAAATAATGAATCGAACATGAGTTAGTATGCCAAGCCAACTCTCGAATGCTACGGCACTAGAGTGGCTTCACCCGATATCACCGAACATTTCGAAATCAAATCAAGCACCATTCATATGGTGGAGAATTCAGTTCAATTTCATGGTCTCCTCGACGAAGACCCTCTTTCTCATATATCTCGATTCCTACGAATCTGCGGAACCTTCAAAATCTAAAACTATTAAGAAGATCAAATCAAACTCAAACTCTTTCCTTTCTTTCCAAGGGGCCAAGCCATAGAATGGATAGAATCTCTTTCTTCTACTTCCATCACCACTTGGGACCAGATGGTTGAACAGTTTCTCCTAAAATATTTTCCGCCTGATAAAACTGTCAAATACCCAGCCAGCATTACCATATTCCGTACCGATGATGAGGAGTCGTTACACGCAATATGGAAGAGATACAAAAGTCTTCTGATAAGATGCCCTGTTGGGTATTATATTTTAGACCGACGCATCGAATCGTTACTCGTTTATAATAAGAAATTAAAGAAAGACAACAAGATATTATAACGAGTAATTGAAGCATTTGACGGGTGAAATATTATATTATATTTTATTCCTTTGGCCTTATCCAAGTGTTGGTGGTGTTAAGACCAAGGCACATGACTAGTATAAATAGATGATTTAGGTCATTTTTTATGTCATGTGTGCATTGTGAGATTTTTGATTGTATTGAGAGTTTGCCCCCAGGGAAGAGCTCTTCCCGGGTGGCCGTTCCTTTATGATTATGTATGTATGAATGTGTGTATGAGGGTTCTTGATGAGAATCATTCGGTAAATGAAAATCATACTTCTACATCTATCTTTTGTCTTTGATTACAATTGTTCATCCTATTATTGATTATTAATCAAATCGAACTCTCCACATCCGTCCATTATTATCATTCAAGAGTGAATACGAATGCGATTTGATCCTAACCCGGATCCGAGCTCCACCGTTAATACCGATTATTCACGCTTCCGCACCGGGGCTCGGTTCTGTCAATTGGTATCAGAGCGAGGTTACCAATCGTTCAGACTGACCGCTGAATTTGATTCAATTCGCTCTTGAATTCACCATGGACGTTAAACTTGAAGTTTGTTGAAGTTTTTGTGGGTTTTTGCATGGATTTGGATGAACTTTAATGATTGAAGGATAATATATGTGGATTGATGTTTGGGTTGATGATTAGTTCGGAGATTCAACATCAATTTCACGTTTATATGTTCATTTTCGTTCAGATCTACAGTTTTCGGTTCGTTTTAGGTTGAACCCACTTATATTTGATGTTCTAGATCTGATTATTTGATGAAATTAATAATATATTGGTGTTAGAATGATGATTTCATGATGATATGGACTGATTTTAATGATTAATTTCATGTATCAAGTGTTCAATTTCGGATCTAAGATTTTAGGGTTTTTATGTTCAAAGTTTGGGGAAAATCAAAATCGATGTTACTTAGGGAATATTGTTGACTGATTCCGATTTGTATGACTATTATGGTGTATTTGGAGATAGTTTGGATGATTAATTTCTTGATTTGGAGATTTGTTTTAGCCCTACACGAGCCGTTACTGAATATGTGTTCAAACAGATATGGGTTGTTATTTTTGAGCACTTAACTGAAGATATATACGGGTTTCAATTCAAACCAAGTTTGTTGCTGTATGATGTTAGCAGCTGATGTGTTTTTGCTGAAACGAATCGAAAAAGGGCTGAAAGTGTTGTAAACGAGTTGTTTTTGGTGCTGGTTTTTGTTGAAAAGTACTGTAACGAGCTTTAACGGGCTGTAAAGGAGATGAATTTACTGTTTTTGCTGCTGTCCACTAATAAGTGAGGTGTTAACAAGTTGATATGTGCTGAAACGGGCCAAAAACACGCTGAAATTGCTTATTAGTTGCTGAAAAAAGAGCTGATTTGTGCTTAAATAAACTGTTTAAGTGCTGAAAAGTGCTGAAACGCACTCTTTAAGTGCTGAAAATTTCCGAAACGTGTTTAAACGAGCTGAAATACACTGTTTTGTTTCTAAAACATGCTGAAAGTTGCTGTAACGAACTGAAACTGAAAGTTGCTGTTTTTGCTGATATACGAGCTGAACATGATGATTTTGCTGCTGAAACAGGCCAAAAATGCACTGCAATTTGCTGATTTATTTCTGTTAAATGTGTTGTGAACGAGTTGATTGTTTGCTGATTAACACATGCTGTTAAGGAGCTGTTAACGTGATGATATTGCCGGTAAAACGTGATGAACTCGCGGTTAAATGTTGATGAAAATGTTGTTAAAAGGTGTTGTTAACGGGCTGATTATTTGCAAGGGTATTTCAGTGTTTTTATAGCTGTTACATGTTCTAAAAATGAAGATACGAGGATTATATGCTCGAAATGTTAAGTGATTCAAGCCCAAGCACAAAAAGATAAGTTCTTAAGGCTTCGAGCACATAACTTTGACCACAAGCACTTAATATTTGTTTCGAGTACATAAGTGTTTGTTCGAGCATGTGATGTTTTAAGTCTCGAGCACATCGTGTTTGATTGACCATATCAATATTCATCTCGAGCACAAATTATCTCGAGCACATCTTGTGTGCACGAGCATATAATGAGTTTTGATGGAAAATCTTCAAATTTTCCTGCATCTTTCTTCAACATGGTACAAGGACACGCAAATGGTTCCAAATACCTTAAGTTAGGCTTACACTTGTTCAGAAGTTAACTCGTCTTTTGAAGCTTCTTCACAGACAAAACATGATTGAGTGTGTAGCAAGCAATATTCACATCCTCGTTCTAGAATTGAACAGGAAGCTTAGAATCTGGCGAGCATTGTTCTTGCAGCTTCAATCAATGTTCTGTTCTTTCTTTCAGCCATCCCATTCTGTTGTGGTACATAAGGATCACTGTATTCTCGATGAATTCCTTTCTGAATGCAAAAGAAATCCAAAACAGTATTTTTGAACTCCGTACCGTTATCACTTCGAATACGTCTCACTTTCAATTTGTGTACTGATTCGACCTTAGTGATTAGATTTTGAACCAGAATGGGTGTTTGGTCTTTTGAACTCATAAATAATACCAACAAATATCTTGAATAATCATCAGTGATGACTAGACAATACCAATCAGCAGCAATACTCGCACGATTCACAGGACCAAACAAATCCATATGAAGTCGTTCAAGTGGAGTATCAATGGTATTGATTAACTTAGATGGGTGTAACTTCTTCTTCTGTTTGCCCTTTTTACAAGCAACACAGTGGTTAGATAACTTAAAATGTTTCAACGAAACACCATCAACCAGGTCATTTTCCATTAAATAATTCATTTTCCTGACATGAATATGACCCATTCTTCTGTACCAGAGAATCGTGTCCTTTTTGATTGCATTAGAGACAAAACACGTTTCCACATAAGTCGATACTTTAGAAGTCATGTTCAACACATAAATATCATTCGATCGAGGAGATCACATCACTACCATGTCCTCAGGAATGACGAATCCCGATTTTAAAATTAGACATTCTTTATCAGTAAAGACGGTAGTATATTTCTTATCACATATTTGTGACACACTCAACAGGTTCTGGTCATCACAATAGTCGACTCTTTCAAACGTGATGCACCCACTTGGCACATCACCTTCCTTAGTGATCATTCCACCCGAATTACCAGCAAACGCAACATACCATCCTTGTATATTTTTGACATTTGTTAAAAGATTGATATTGCCGGTAATGTGACGTGAGCATCCACTATCCATTATCCAATTTTCACCAGAAACGATCTTGGATGAACCCTACACATGAAAAGAAAATGATCCGTTCAAAAAGGCAGCTCAGGCCACAGGCTTGGGCACCTCTTGAGTTTCTTTTGGAGTTTCAACATTCAATGAATCCAAATGTTGCTTAGCTGCTTGTGAATAAGTGACATGATGTTTTGACTTTCTTCTCAGGTATGCAGCTTGAACAATATTCGTATTCACATTTTGCAAATAGGTTCCATAGGAACGAATTTGGGCTTAATATTACTTACATTTTCATTAACATGAATTACCTTTCGAGGATTCACATCAGAAAACATAATGTGAGTTTCATCATCGAAAGACATTGATCTTCTCGAAATCTCCTTGATCATAGGAACGGGTTTAGATTGTTTCTTGATAAATGGGTGAAGATTTTAGGATTTATTCAATCCATAGTTTCTGACTACATGGCCATGTTCACCACAGAGAAAACACGTTCTCATGTCAACATGTTCATGTGATGGTTTAGAAGAAACATTTGCAACTGAAGCTTGATGAAAACTCCAGCAATTGGACCTTTGTCCAAGTCATCAAACATCAAAAATTTCCTTTTCATGTAGATATCCATATTTGAACAATTTGAAAAGCTTTGTAGAGTGTCAGTTCCATTTGACTTCACAAATTGAGCATTTTTAGCCGATTTTAACAAATTTTTGGTTTTATCAAAGGATCCACCACGTTTGATGTCTTGGATTTCACAAATTTGTTTTCAAGGTTTTGTACTTTAGAAGTTTCATTGTGAAAGACACTTTCAATCAATTCTAGTTTGATGATATCAAGCGGAATGTCTTTCTCAGTGAACATAGTGCTAATACCTTTTAATTTGAACACTCGATCAGTTGATGGCTTAGAAGCAATAAGATTGATAAAACGCATCAAATCCTAATCAGAAACTTTAGGATTTTCTGATTTCTTAGCCTTCACTGGTTTAACAACTTTCTCCTTTTTCACTTGAGATGTGTTTGAACCATACACAGCCTCCTCAAATTCATGAGTTTCACATAGAATGTGATTCGAACATGGAATGTTCTGATCTTTGTGTATCACTTCATGTTCAAGCACATCGATAACTTTCTCAACATTCTCAACAAAAACTTTGTTACTTTCAACATGATGTTTTTAAGTTGACGATTGGGCTTTAACATTATCAGTTTTTACTGGTTTAGGTTTTTCTGAAACAACAGGTTCTTTAACAAACACTTATTCTTTTCCAGCAAAGGGATTTCCAGTATAATCATTATGAAACGGTGTTGATACTTCAACAAAACCTACACCATTTTTAGAATCTTTTTGCTTACCAGATACTTCGATTATCTCATTTAGCAAAAATGATGAGTTTCTAAATTTGCCCAACTTATTCTTCAACTCAAGAACTTCATTCTCAAGTTTGGTTATCTTAGATCGATGTTTCAAGATTTCTTAAAATTTCTGATCATTAATTGTCATTTTAACCGACAATTAAACTTTAAGATCATGATTACTTGTAGGCAATGCTTCAATTTTCTCCCTAGATCTCATTTGAGATTCCAAAGATTGTCTATAAGTATCCTTAAGCGAAGCAATTTCTTTCATTAAACGGTCATTATGATCTTTCAATGATTCTAACTTAGGCTTAATTATATCACAATCCACACAAGGCACATTGACAGATATATTAACTGATTTAGAAGCAGAAGAACTAACCTCGTCAGTTTTGGCCATACAAGTAAACGTGGTTGGCTTCATTTTACATGAATCATGACTCAGTATCATTGTCAGAAGATAGCTCATTACCACTTGCATCTTGAAAGCTTTCATTCATCTCAAACATAGCCAAGTTTTCTTGATTATCATTGCATAACAACCTTTGAGTCCAATCAGTTCCATCAGCAACAGAGAGCAAAGATTGCGATCCTGAAGCCGGCGGTTTATTGCCAGAAGGCTTATCAGCATCATTACTCTTTTTCACAGAAGAACTTCTATCTTGACTTCGAGGTCCAGTATATTCTTTCTTTGATTTGTCACACTCTTGACAGTTATAACACTTAACTTTTTTTGCTTATCAAACCCAACTCTCTTGTTCAATGATGGTAAATCTTTCCCAGTTCTTTGCATGAATTTCTTGACTTTCCTTACTATCATTGACATGTTCCACTTAAGATCCATGAGCTCCAAATCATCAGTGTCGATTTGGTCATAATCTTCATCAGTTAACTCACTCATTTTTACTACCCACCAAGTTCTCATACAAAGTCATGAAAGCACACAAAAAGGCAAAATTTTGTTCAGCCTCTTTCATGTTTATGTTAGGTGGTGCTAAGAATTTATTTGTTGTAGAAGAAGTTCCAGAACCTCCATAATTATTAGTGAAACCAGATGCCAAAAAGCATGCACTTGGATCACTATAAGTTATTGTTGAACTTTCATTTGCACTCTGAGTAAGAAATGCAGTGATCGGAGATACTGTGGAGCTCAAAGGCATACTTCCACCATAGAAGGATGGATCTTGACTTTCTTTCGATGACTTTTGACACTTCAAATCATATTCCCGAGCTTCAATCTTTTGCATAAACTCTGAAGCAGTCTAATCTTCGTTTTTGAAATATTTATTCTCCTTCAACACCATCAGGAATGTGGAGTATTAACTAGGTAAAGCATTTTTAACTGTATCAATCTTGTCAGATTCAGAAGGTTCCATCTTTTACTTGCTCATTTAAGCAATTAAATGATTGAAATGAGTAGTCATTTCCTCAACAGATTCACCTTTGAGTAAGTTAAAGTTTCAGAATTGGCACTTTAACATTACTTTCTTGCTTTCCTCAGTATTACCCATGCTTTTCATTCTGAGGTGTTGAAATAAAGAAGCACTGATCTTGATACTTCCAACTTGATGGAATATATTATATGGTAATGCCATAGTAAGAGTCTAATACGCTTTTGTCTCGATCTCTAAAGCCTTCTTTTCCTCTTGAGAATATTGTGAAAAAGCTTTAGGGGTAAAACCAGTAGTCCCATCACGAATCATTGGTACAATGTAAACATCATCAAGACATCTTGAACAAACGGGATGCACAGAACCAAGATATGCTCAAAATCGGGGTTCCCATTTGGCAAAATCACTTAATTTCATCAGTCGATGACATTTGGAATGAGATCAGATTTCAGCATCCATGTGTAACATCTGTTGCATAAGCATATTCTGAGATGTCAACGCATAAAAACCAGCCATTGTAAATAACCAGTTCAAACTTAATAAAAGATTAAACTTGAGGGGTTAAAAATGAAAAATCTGTTAACGAAGTAGAGATTGTCTGGATAACGAACTAGGAACAGTATTATAATGAATTAGATAATAATGAGTTAGTAACGAATCAAGGACACGTCACTAACGAATCAAGATTATAATGAATCAGTAACGAGTCAAGATGACAAATCAAACTGACGAATCAAGATGACAATTTAAACTGACGAGCCAAGATGATGTAACAAAACGACGAATCAAAATGACGAATCAAGTTGACGAATCAGGATGACGAGTTGATCACGAATTAACTACAATTGATAACAAATCAACTACAGTTAATAACGAATCAGGTTGTTCCACGGTTATAACAAACTCTGACACGTGGCACGAGTTTGTTCAGAAAAGGTAACGAATCTTTTTAGAAAAAGTAACGAATGAGGACACATATGTAACGAATTAAATTTAACAAATTAATTCATGTAACGAATCAACCATAATGAACTAACGCCATTGTTGAATCTTCAAAACTTCAAACAAGTTTTCCAGAATTCTTGAAAATTTCCAGAATCAAGAACAACCAAAACTCAACTCAGATTTGTAAAACCAACTCAATACTCAACCAAAATGGCCAAAACTTAGCTTATAATACTCGTAAACAAATCGCGATTCCGATTATCACAATCCCGTATACATTAATCAGTCAAACATACATCAATTGTCACCAATTCATCCCATGTTCTGTACATAAACTCATCCAAATCAAAACCAATCCAAATTCACTCAAATTTACAATCTAATCCACTCAAACCTTACTTAATCCTTACCGAACACAAATCTAATCAAACTCAATCCATAATTAACGGATTCAACTGTTAATTCAATCAAATTCAAATTAAACTTAATAATGCCGAAAACTGTTTGAATACACTTCAATTAACGAGTCAATAACACTAAATCAAGAGAAATAAAAAAACCGAAAGCTCTGATACCACTTGAGAATACCTTATACGGATCTAAACGATATCGTTTACCTTAATAGATCTAATACCGTAAACAGATTTAGGTCATGATTATACTCTTAATAAGGTTATATATATATATATATATGTATGTATGTATGTATGTATTATTTATTAGATATGTGTATTAGTAATAGGTTAGGTGAAGTATTGATCGAGAGAGAATCTGGACAGAGGTTCGTTAATCAATAAATCAAATCTTTTATTTTAAATTAACAGGGTATGAAATCCCTATAAATAGACGATGGAACCAATTCGTTACAAGTCCCGTAATGAATTGGATCCAATTCGTTAATTTACAGACACAATAAGGAAAGCATAACGAATCTTTGATTCGTTATGCCCCCATTCGTCAACATTCCATGACGAATGGGAACATACATAACGAACTAGTGGTCCATTCATTAAACATCCTTAACGAATGGACTTTACATTAAACGAACTGACTAATTCATTAAACATCCTTAACGAATAGTCTTACATTAATGAACTAATATAAATTACATAAATGCCCTTAACATTAAAATATTCATAAATTACAAACGATAAATACAAAGACTCGAGACGACAAAACCGTGCACTAACAAATATCGAGACTTATGAGCTTCGTCCATGATGTATGTGCGAATATCGTCATGATTAGGAACCCATAAACGATTGAGGTAATACAACAAACCATCACGCTTAGTTTCAAGTTGATTCTGGAAACCACAGGACATTTCATAGTACATATTACCCTTGGTGACAGAGACATGTTGGGCTTCAAAGATACAAAGTTGGAGATCGTTTTGAATGGTCACGCTATGAAGTAGAATAGATTTCACATGGGTCTTACGACTAAGGGCGTCAGATACAACATTTTCTTAACCAGGGTGGTAACGAATTTCACAGTCGTTGTCGCTATATAATTCGGCCCATCGTCGTTGTTGCATGTTTAGATCTTTCAGGTCGAAAATATGTTGAAGACTTGTGTGGTCGGTGAATACCACGCACTTAGTGCCATAGAGATAATGTCGCCATATTTTCAACGCGAATGCAACATCACGAGTTCGAGATCATGCGTTGTATAATTCTTTTCATTAACCTTAAGTTGTCGTGAAGCGTAAGAGATAACTTTACCTCATTGCATAAGGACACAACCGAGGCCTTGGTTGGAAGCATCGCAATAGACAATAAAATCCTCATTTCCCTCGGGAAGTGCAAGGATCGGTGCATCGCAAAGCATGCGCTTAAGAGTTTGAAAAGCTTCGTCTTGCTTTGGCCCCCATTCATAAGGTTTATCCTTATGAGTTAATGAGGTTACGGGCAAAACGATTTTGGAAAAATTAAGAATGAAGCGATGATAATAACCCGCAAGACCAACAAATGAACGAAATTCGGTAGGAGTGGTTGGAGTTTTCCAATTCTTAAAGGCTTCGATTTTGGCGGGGTCAACGTGGATACCCTTTTCGTTTACTATATGCCCTAAGAACATAACTTCTTTCAACCAAAACTTTCACTTTGAGAACTTAGCATAGAGTTGTTCCTTCCTTAAGAGATCAAGGACGGAATGAAGGTGTTTCTCGTTCTCGGCTTTGGACTTGGAATAAATAAGAATGCCATAAATAAAGACAATTACAAAATTATCTAAGTAAGGTTTGCATACGCGGTTCATGAAGTCCATAAACACCGCGGGGGTGTTAGGTGTTATGAACATTAATCAAAGCCCAATTGACAGCCCAAGTCGAGAGAAAGGAAATAGGCCCAACCGAGAATGAATCTGATATAAGGTGCTAAATGAAAAGCTTATGGAGCCGAGGTAATGAATATTGTAGAGTGTTGCTGGCTTCTTCTTCCCATCTCCTATTCTGAATTCTCTGAGTTTCCCATCCCCCTTCTTGTATTTGTTGTTAGGTTTTCGGTGTAATTGTTCGATCATTGTCAATAGAAATATATCTAGTTCTATTATAAATTGATTATTTCTTGTTGAGTCAGTACATTGGTGCTTTCATTGAATCGTCTGCATCGATGGCGGACGACTCATTAGTCCTTGATATAATCGCTAATCTTCACACCATGCTCGACAACACTAATAAGATGCAAAGTGCTCCGAGGCGGATGTCTGCAACCCTAGATAAACAACAGTCGTCAAACTGGGGGGACCTGCTACTTTCACCACCTGAGGACCCTACCGTCGACTCTAATTTAGGGCTCGCGACTACAACTCTTCCAAATTCTGATTCCATGGCGATGGATGTTGTCAAATCTGATCTGAATGGCAATCAACCGAGGCCTCTTCCGGTAACAGATCTAATTCCCAGCGATTCAGTTTTAGATATTACCACTCTTGTCTGGGACACGAATTTTCTAAAATCCAGAGTCTCTTTAGGGTCTGATTGGTTATGGAGGATTTATTTTTATGATCCCGGTCCGATTCAATATGGTTCGCCCCAAGTAATTACTTCTGCTCGGATTTTGAATGTTGATCCAGTTACCATTGTTAACAGATTTGGTAATAGTCAAATGATATCTGTGTGCCAATCCACCAATAATGATTATGTTCTCCAGGTGTTCGATGAAATGCCAAACAATATTGCCACTGTAATTGAGACTAATTCACAACCAGAATACCCTAATTCATAAAGATGAGAACAAGTTCACACAGACGCACAGCAAAAATTCTCTCATTTCACCAGAACTAACTCTGGCTTATGGGACGCTCATGCCGACATGTACTCCGAATTATATGAAATTTCTGAGACCTGTCATTTTCAAATTATCTCCAGGTAATTGGAAGAGGCTGCAATTATTGGTTTTGATCCTGGGCCGTCGAAACCTACTATTTTGCATCCAGCTCAGGTTACACTTGATTTTGGATCTCTCATTTTACATAAAACAGTTAGTAGTCACCAGTTTATTTCGATCGATTCCAGTACTGTCGCCTTAATGCTTTCATTTGACAAGTCACCTTCTCTCATTAACCCAACCTTCAATGATAAATCGAGGGCTGTTAATAGTTAGATTGCACTTCTGGAAGGCTTGGTTCAACATAATCGAGCTGATGAAGAATTATTTCGGGTTGCTATTGAATTTTCATCTGATATGATGGGTTCGACAGTCTGCAATGCTACTACTACTCATGTTGGTTCTTCTCGGACGGTGCTCGGTTATGCTCAAGAGGGAGGACATTTGGACATGGCACATAGTTTATTTACATGTCAGTATCCGGTTACTTTGAAGTTGTTTGTTCCGGTCTTGGAAACTAATTATGTACTCATTAAACATGGCTTTCGTGTGGTATTCATAATCAATGGCTTGGGAGCAACACCTGTAAGGGAACTAATGATTGCTACTGAAAAGGTCGATGAAGTTGTTAACTATCAGTGGAAACCACCATTGGTGGGTTATTAGTTATCATTTGGTCACGTGTCTCCCCATCAGAATGTCAAACCGCTAACCGCTGCTGCAATAACTCGTGCACAACTGAGGTTTACGACAGAGTTAGCTCCTTGTTTAGTTTCTATTGCAAAGATTTATGTCCATAAGTATGCTCTAAGGTTTACATCTAACAGTTCTGGAGAGTTTTGGCAAATAAGAAGACAACCAGTTTTGGTTAGTAAACTGGTTTGTGCTTGGGCAACACATCTGGTTGCGGTTTTGGCCAATCAGATAATGGTACGTATGCTAGACCGTTATATGCACTTCAATAGTGGTCCCGAGTCGGTTCTGACCACTAACGGGACGGTTGGAATGGAAGCTTGCATCATGAATGGAACTTCAAAAACTGGTGTGGTTTCGAGTAACGTACAACTCTGGTTATTGGGCGTTGCGTTCACCATTAAACCTTCGCCGGGACCTCCTCCATCCCAATCACATAATAACTGTCTTTACACGCTACTAACATGCGCATCCGCACCACTCCGAGCATTTCATTACCCTCTTGACCCAAACCAAATAATCATATCAATACAATCAGCCATGTTACTTATGGGTTCTCTTCACTTGCATCAATTTCAACGAAACCGATGGCCACTCAACTACTATGACAAAGGTTTAAATGATATTCTAGCCACTGACTTGAAACTTGCACAAATTTACCAACCAACGATCATAATAATCCTTGAGGTTGAAGAGAAAATTTTTTGGGACTCGTTTTTGCTCCATAAAAACTTTGAGCTCAATGAGTTGTTCATTTTATTTATGCACTTTATTTGGGTAGCAACTTGGTTGGAAATTGCTCGTGAGTTACTGGTGCTTCAATGTGAAACCACCTTGCTTTCACAAGCCATCATTTTTGAACTACATGACTACTGTGTCCAGTCTCTTGTATTAAAGGATCCGTTTATTTGTCACTATAATTCTTGTAATCAAACACAAGAATTATATACTTTTACTGTTAGTTGGGCTTTGACATCACACGACGCAACACACATCAAACCACTTATTGTTACTGTTTTGCTACATTTGTTTGTCAAATGTGGTCAAAGGAATAATGCATATGCTAATTTTAACAAAACTAGTTAGAGAGATGTAGTTTCTTGCACTTCATGGATAAATGGGCTTGAGACAACAATATTATTATTCAAAGATATGAGGCTACAAAGTCTATTACAAAATGAAGCAACCTTCAAGTGTGTTTTACACGTGTATGATATCACAACCGATCTTCAAAAGGTAACTAATTTTCATGGTGATTTAATACGATCAGGTTGTTTATCAGAAAGTGATTTAAACATTGCTTTGTTTGATATATACTCAAAATATGGAGCTTTGAACCAAGCTGACAAGACATTTATTGAGGTTGAATTAAAAAATAGTGTTACGATCTTGTGAAGTGTTAAAGTTATTTTAGTTGCAGTAATGTGTGGTGTGGGTTGTTCATTGGGCTCTACAGGCCTAAGTATCTCTATTGGGACATCATGTGCAACTGGGTGCTCGTTTGTGATGGGCTTTAATTGTGGTGTCTATCTCACTGTATGGTTGACCACTTACAACACTTATCAACTTTCAACTTTCCAACACACCTGGTATGTAAGTGTTGCATGTGTTGCGACTTTGTTCACTCTTTCTACCACAGTGAATTTGCAATCCCTTATTGCTATGTTGGTATAGATATTTGTATTTGCCCTTAAGCCACTGCCTGAACCTCCTCCGTATAGTCCACATACTTGTTCTCCAAATGACTACACTAATTGTTTGATTCCACCCAACCCGTTCGAATGTCGCTTTCACCTTGAGGACAAGGTGTATTTCAAAGGTGGGGAGTAATGTTATGAACATTTATCAAAGCCCAATTGGCAGCCTAAGTCAAGAGAAAGGAAATAAGCCCAACCGAGAATGAATCTGATATAAGGTGCTAAACGAAAAGCTTATGGAGGTAATGAATATTGTAGAGTGTTGCTGGCTTCTTCATCCCATCTCCTATTCTGAATTCTCTGAGTTTCCCACCCCCCTTCTTGTATTTGATCTTTGGTTTTTCGGTGTAATTGTTCGATCACTGTCAATATAAATATAACTAGTTCTATTATAAATTGATTATTTCTTGTTGAGTCACTACAGTTGGTTAGCCCAAAAGGCATAACCCTAAATTCATAATGCCCATAGCGAGTCCAAAAAGCGGTTTTGGGTATGTCATCTTCATGCACGCTAGTTGATGATAACCCAACGAAGATCAATCTTTGAGAAACATGAAGCTCCTTGTAGTTGATCAAAAAGATCATCAATACGAGTCAAATGATAACGATTCTTGATTGTGAGTTTGTTGAGCTCACGATAATTAATGCACATATGGAAAGACCCATCTTTCTTCTTGACAAAAAGAACGGGTGCGCCCATGGAGATGAACTAGGGCGAATGAATCCTTTATCTAAAAGTTCTTGGAGCTGGTTAGACAATTCTTGCATCTCGGAGGGTGCAAGACGATAAGGAGCCCTCGCAATCGGGGTTGCACCAGGCATGAGATCGATTCGAAATTCCACATCATGAATAGGAGGAAGACTAGAGACATCATCGGGAAACACCTCAGGATACTCGCGAACAACAGGAATGTCCTCAATTTTTTGTTCCTTCTTTTCCACCACATGGGCTACGAATGCTAC